>NC_016091.4:13010161-13067180 GCF_000004515.6 Glycine max
ATTTGACCACTCCGCCCTCGGCCCCAGACAGATGATTTTAATTTAAATATTCTAAAGGATAATAAATATCAATTTAATCTTTATATGATTCAAGGATATATTAATGTTGATAAATTATTTTAATAAACTGATTAACATTTCTTTGATAGAAGATATAATCTTAATAAATTTGGAATACAAATTATTATCATTTGAAAAAATAAATTTAATCTCTTAATAAAACCCATTAAAATGACATGTAATCTCATATCTCTTAAATATTGGAAATCAAACTTATCTCTTCAATTATCAATTATACTAACCAGATTTTTCGCTGATTGAAGGAACCATACAGCAAAAGTACAATACTCTTAAAGTCACGCGCTATTTAACATGGATGAGTTAAATATATTTTTTATTTTTAATAAATATTGGATTTTTGATTTTTTTTAATAATTTTTATTTTGTGACGAGATTCTAATAAAACAATAATTTTATTTTTAATTCTTAATAAATTAGTCAATTTTGTATTTGTTTCATGATAAATATTTCTCATTTGTTATTAATACAACTTAAAACAAAATTTACTAATTTATTAAGAAATAAATAATTTTTTTTAATTTATGAGAGATAAATATCAATAATAAAAAATAAAATTATCGTTTTATTAAAAACCTATCATAAAATAAAAATTTATTAAAAAACAAATACAAAAATAAAATATTTATTACAAATCAAAGACATATTTAAATGGTACCTCTAATACAACCGTACATATTACCACAAGGTCCACATTTTGAATCCAACTCACAAATCTTCCATGTCATTAAATTAAATAATGCACCAAACCTAAAGAGATTTTTATTCAGTGTGTATTAATTCCTCTAAGTAGATGACTAAAATATTTATTCATGGAATGGCGGAAAATGAGTAAAAGTAATGAATAATGGCAGAAAATCTGGGCAGATGTTGATTGCAAAGTGTGTATTCCTCTAAGAATATGACTAAAATATTTATTCAAGAGTGGCAAAAAATATGAGTGAAAAAAAATTATTGGCAGAAAATCTGGACAATTTTTATCGATAACGAAAATTTGGTCAGTTGATGCAAATTTGTAGCATATTGATAATTGATAATTGAAGGGATAAGTTTGTTTTCAAATATTTAAGAGATTATATACCATTTAAATGGATTTTATTTGGAGTGGAGGATTAAAATTAAATTAACGGATGAAAATTGGTGCAACTCTTTTAAGATTACATTGATCTAATCTGATTTTTCATCATACAAGGCACAGGTGTAATTTGATAATTTCTAATATCTATATATATATTAAAATTCAAATATTTGATAATAAAAAATTAAGTATTTACAAATTTATATGGAATAAAATATTACAATCCCATTATTTAAATAAAAAATAATTAAATTACCATTCATTATTTTAAACTTAATAATAATATATTTTAAAAAATACAAATATGGAATAGTAATATATTTAATAAAATATCCATAATTAGTGCTCATATAATTTTAAGCAGATTTTTATTATCATATATAATTTACAACACGATAACAAATATTAGACTTGCTATAGTTTATCTTGATAAAATATAATCAATAACGTTTCAATATTTTTTTAGTTAATATCATTGTATCAGTCAATTAATATTAAAATACTTTTAAACTATTCTTGAAACAAAATCTATATACACATTGAAACCTCAATCAGTTTCATATCCATAGGAATAAACAAAAACATAAATTAAAAGGATTCTAAGAAAATATTAAACTGATACAATACAACAATATATCATAGAACAATCATCCATCCAAATTAACATTTACTATGTTAATTACCTTCCCTCTCAGACCATTAGCATTAGCAGTAACCAATTCCCTCGAGTCATTAATTCAATTCATTGTTTAGTAAGAATAACTTCTCTAACGCCTCTTTCCCATCAAACACTGCATTTGAAAATTTGATATTCATCATCTACAACAAATACAAAAATAGTCTTCATACAATCCATAACTTGCCTATATATCCATATTTGCAGACAAATTCTGCAGAGTTGAAAGATATATTTTAAGGATTAGGAACTGACTAACTATAAATGAGAAATTAGAAATAAAGAAAAAAAATAAATACAAAAATTATCATGTTATTTTTTATTGCATGTGTGCAATTCATATAAACTACCCATGATTTCATCTTACCGATTTCTACTTTCACTTAATGTGATCATGGAAGTCATCATGCAATAGCTGAACCTGCCACCATTCTATTTTCCCAAAACTCAGAAAAATTGCAACAAACAAATCATTGACAACGACAACCATATACAAAAACGCATTATTCTTGTTGCTTCAATAAAAAAATATGAGCACATCTAAAATATTGAAAAGCCAAACGCATCACAACTATATACAAACTTTTTCTCTTCATTAACCCTAAACATATTGAAAAGTCCTGGACAGCCAAAATAAATCATATTAAAAACAACTAACGACTCATGAATTCAACATTTCACCTTTCATTTGGGTTGAATAAGCGTGTTGTGGATCCTTCATAAGCTTATAGAAACAACCGCCAAAACAAACTCGTCAAACAAGTTCTGGACAATAAACTAAAAGAATGATTCAATTACTGCATCTTTATAATGTTGAACGAAGGATTTAATGGGAGTAATATAAACCACGATCGTGTAGGCAGAAAGTAGTAGTAGTTGCAAGGGAAGGGATGTTTACCCAAATCATGAGTCTTGAGGCAGAGAGCAAATAAGATTTTCTAGAGTGGGTCGCAGTTTAAATAGAAGAGTAACATCCTTCCTTTCGTATTCACTCATCCCTTTGTCGCTTATATCCTCCCAGTAAAATTGAAATTAAGAGTCTATTAATTACGTGGTAAATAAAAAGAAATTGTAAAAACATTAGTTATTTTTAAAAGTTAATATAATTTTTTTTGCTGAATAAGTTAATATAATTTTTTTTATTACAGGTTATCCACTAATAAGATTCTCGTGTCGGTAACCGAAATCAAATTCATATCTTTTAAGAGATGAATTTGTTGAGATATGAATTTGTTTCTGGCCAACTCAACAAATCTTTGTTGGTAAATTAATAATTTTATATTAATATTATATCACATTGAATTATATCCACGGTTACAGTGAAATTAACTATATATTATGATCATCTTTCATGCTTGATCTCTCGCAATATAATTTCAAAATTGTTTCTTTGGTGTCGTTGATGTAGAAAAGAAACAGCACCAACTGTAGTAGTTCATGCATATAGAAATTAGAGTTTAAGATTTTAGTCCTTAAATTTTTTTTTTAAAATTATTTTTTAGACCCTGAACTTTTATTTGAGTGGTCAAGGTTCTAAAATTTTTAGAAATTTTAGTTTTTAGTTTTTGAATAAAAGTTTGAGCCTGTTATTTTTATTTATTTAATGAGATTTCAAGGATTAAAAATTGAATTTTTCAAAGGCTTAAGGACTAAAAATGTTAATGTAAAAGAGTTAATGGATCTTGACCAGTGAAACAAAAATATAAGGATTAAAAATCTTAATTAAAAAAAGTTGAGAGATCTTGACCAATCAAATAAAAGTTTAAGGATTAAAAATTTAGAAATTAATGTTTTGTTAGCTTGTTAGTCATAGTGTGTGTTTGTGTCGTGCCTATTTAACCTTTTACTTTCATGAACACATACCTTTCAGTTATTAGTAATTTATATTGCTAAAAAATTACATCCCTGGTATAGTCATTTTGCAACAAATTTTATATCCCTTATCTATATTATATATAAATCTTATTTCTTATGTAGCTCCTGCCACAAATCTCTCCCCAATCCTAATTGCCTTATACCTTTCACCTCCATTGCCATTCAAAGTTTCTAACTGCTCACAAAATTATATTTTGTTTCAAATGTAATAATTTTGGTTTGTATATTTTGGAATCTCAAGTGCTCCATCAGTTTTCGAGTTGAAAAATCAAATATTAAATGACTATTAATGGATGATAATGACTACTAATGAGTGGTAATGACTATTATAAAAATTTAAGGACTAAAAATTTAGAAATTAATGTTTTGTTAGCTTGTTAACCATAGTGTGTGTTTGTGTTGTGCCTATTTAACCTTTTACTTTCATGAACACATACCAGTTAGTTATTAGTAATTTATATTGCTAAAAAATTACATCTCTCATATATTCATTTTGCAACAAATTTTATATCCTTTATCTATATTATATATAAATCTTCTTTCTTATGCAACTCCCGCCACAAATCTCTCCCCAATCCTAATTGCGTTATACCTTTCACCTCCATTGCCATTCAAAGCTTCTTACCACTCACAAAATTATATTTGTTGTTTCAAATGTAATAATTTTGGTATGTATATTTTGGAATATCAATTGTTCCATCAGTTTTGAAGTTGAAAAGCCAAATATTGAATGACTACTAATGGATGGTAATGATTACTAATTGGTGGTAATGACTACTAATTGGTGGTAATGACTACTAAATACATTCTTGATGGTAGAATATCTATGTATAACATATATGTTTGGTCCCTGGGTTCACCTCTTTCAATTTTTGTCTGATACACCATCTACACAGGGAGAGAACTTAAAAGAATCAAAACAAAACAGTTTTTCATGGTAATGATTTGAGGTATATTTTGCTTTTGTTTTTCCGCATTTTTTAATGATTTATGTTTCATTTTGTAGTTTGTAACATCGCAGAACCTACAGGTTATTGGAATTCATGTGAGCCAGCCACTTGCCCATTTAAGGTTCTTTGATATTTATTCATTTTTCATATTTTATATGCTTATGCGTTTCTGTTTACCTTTGCAATTTATGGAGTTTTAATTTGATTTATTTTATGCGTGAATATATTCTGCAAAAAAATTGTTTTGTGCATATATATATAAAATCAAATGCATAATATTATGTTTCAATTATGAAATTATATATGAGAATTTTATTTATTATTGTATTATATCTTGATCTTGAAGTGCATAATATGATTTATTCTCATATGATTAAGTTTTATGTCTAAGTGATCTTTATAATTTTGGTTAAATATGGATTAGCCACAACATCTATAATTTGATTAAAATTATATATTAAGTTGTTTAAAGATCATATAAGGAATTAGGCATAATACTATGATTAATTGTACTTTATATAATGAATTTTATCCCATAGGAATTTTTATTATATTTGTATACTTAATTGAGATAAAATGACATTATTTTTCATGGTTTACCTACAGGGATCATAAGGTATGTATAGTTTGTCAGTTTTATCATAAAGTAAATATTTGAGTATACAATTTGATTATTGTATCATAAAGTTTAATTGTTTCTTATTAAATTAAAAATTTAGCCCACAAATAATTTTTATGTCATAAAATTCAATTTTCTGGTATGTTTACATTGGTAAAACATACAATTAAGATTAATATGCCTCAAAATTTTGACATAAGCCTTTGGATTTTTGCAGCTTCTCAAACTATTAGTTTTTCTGATATTCAATGTGATGTTCCCGAACTAAAGGAGATAACTATAAGATATGGAAGAAGAGAATTCTTTTGCAATTGGGGTGGATGGACATTGGCTATGTTATAAGGAAAGACAAACCACCTACAATCTCTGATGAAAGTAGCCCAGCTGCTGTTGCGCTATATGAACGGTGGGAGCGATCCAACCAGCTCAGCATAATGTTCATTAAGACCAAAATCTTGGCTAGGATATGTGGTTCTGTTGACCAGCATGAAAAGGTCTGAGACTTGCTGAAGGCTATTGATGACCTGCTCATCGCTTAAGATAAGGCTTTAGCAAGCATCCTGATCATGAAGTTCTCCTCTATCTAGCTCACCAATGTGAAAGGTGTGCGTGAGTATATAATGCACATGCGAGATATTTCAGCTCAACTTAAGAAACTGGAGGTTGACATATATGAGTCCTTCTTGGTGCACTTCATTCTGAACACCCTTCCGCCAAAATATCGGCTGTTTAAGATTTCCTACAACACACATAAGGACAAATGATCTATCAATGAATTAATGACCATGTGTGTTCAGCAAGAAGAAAGACTTGTAATGGAGATGTGTGAGAGTGCATCGCTGACAACTGCTTGTGGGAAGAACAAAGCAACTAAGTCTCAAGCTAATAAGAAGGGGAATGGTAAAATACCACCTCAAGCTGATATTAAAAAGGTGACAAAGTGTTTCTTTTGTAAGAAAAAAGGACACATGAAGAAGAATTACCCTAGATTCCAGAAATGCTTTGAGAAGAAAGATAAATCAATCTCATTAGTATGTTATGAATCTAATATGGATAGTGTTAATATTAACACCTGGTGGATTGATTTTGGATCTACAATCCATATTGCAAATGTATGAAAAACCTAAGGAAACCAGTGGGAAGTGAGCAAAGAATTTTATCAGGCAATAAGCTAGGCTCACTTGTGGAGGCTATTGGAACTTGCATTTTAACTTTAAGTAGTGGCTTTATTTTGAAATTAGAAAGGACTTTTTATGTGTCAAGTTTTTCTCGAAACTTGATTTCTGTTTCCAGACTCGTGCCTTTTGGATATTCCTTTAATTTTAAAGACACATCGTTTGAGTTATTTTATAATTCTGAATGTGTTGGGAATGATATTTTGTCTAATGGTCATTATCTTCTTGGTTTACAAAATTATGCCACTTATAGTTTAATGCATGTTCAAACTGATATTAAAAGGTGTAATATTAATGAGAATTCCTCTATGTTATGACACCGAAGATTAGGATATATCTCCATTGAGAGGATTTAAAGGTTAGTGAAAGATGGGGTACTCAATACTCTAGATTTTGGTGACTTTAAGACTTGTGTGGCCTGCATTAAGGGTAAGTAGACCAACATGTCTAAGAAAGGTGCTAACAGGAATTCAAACATATTAGAAATAATTCATACTGCTATTTGTTGTCTAGATAAGGATGCACATGGTTAGAAATATTTTATCACCTTTGTAGATGATTATTCACGATATATGAATGTTTATTTGCTTCATAACAAAAATGAAGCATTAGATGCCTTCAAAGTCTTTAAGGCTGAAGTTGAGAACCAATATGGCAAGCAAATAAAAATAGTGAGATCAAATAGATGTATGGAATATTATGGCAGATATATTGAGAATGGACAAGCACCTGGTCCTTTTGCAAAGTTTCTTCAAGAACATGGGATTGTTGCCCAGTACACTATGCATGGTTCTCCAAATTAGAATGGTGTTACAAAAAGAAGGAACCGAGCATCATTGGACATGTTACAGAGTATGCTTAGCAACTCCAATCTTCCTAAATCCATGTGGGCTGAAGCACTAAAGACAACAGTGTATATAATAAATCGTGTTCCAACCAAGGTTGTCCCAAAGACACCTTTTGAGTTGTTTAAAGGTTGAAAACCGAGTTTGAAACATATGCACATTTGGGGTTGTCCATCTGAGGTGAGAATATATAACCCATAAGAGAAGAAACTTAACCCGAGGACTATTAGTAGGTATTTCATTGGATATGCCGAAAGGTCTAAATGTTATAGGTTTTACTGTCCATATCATATTACTAGGACTATGGAATCAAGAAATGCCAAGTTTCTTGAAAATGACTTGATTAGTGGGAGTGATCAATTGAAGGACTTAGGTTCTAAATTGATCATATAGAGTCTCAACCTTCCACATCAAGTGAAAGATTGGTTGTAATTCATAGCCATCAAGTTCAAAGGGATGATGAAAAACAAATGACTGACATTCCACAACCTGTTGCTGATAATCCAGTAGATCAAGTTGATAATCAAATTCCTGAAAATGATGAACAACCGACTGAATAACATGATATCCAAGAAAATGTTGATGCAACATTACAAAGATCTACTAGAGTAAGAAAATTAGCTATTCCTAGTGATTATACTGTATATTTGCAAGAGTCTGACTATAATATTAGAGTTGAAAATGATCCTGAAACTTTTGATCAAGCCATTAAAGAGTCAAATTTATGGTATGATACCATGAAGGATGAGATGAATTCCATGCAAAGTAACGGAGTTTGGAACCTTGTAGAGTTGCTTAATGGGGCAAAGGCCATTGGATATAAATGGGTCTTTAAGACCAAAAAGGATTCATTAGGTAACATTGAGAGATACAGGGTAAGACTCATTGCTAAGGGATTTACTCAAAAAGAAAGAATCGACTACATAGAGAGACTTTTTCTCCTGTATCTAAGAAAGATTCTCTTCGTATTATCTTGACATTAGTTTCTCATTTTGACCTTGAGTTGCAACAAATAGATGTGAAAACAACCTTTCTTAATGGTGATTTAGAGGAAAATGTTTATATGAAACAACCTGAAGGCTTCTCCTCAAGCAGTGGTGAGCATTTGGTTTGCAAGTTTAATAAATCTATATATGGTTTAACGTAAGCCTCCTGTTAATGGTACCTTAAGTTTTATGGGATAGTTTCTTCATTTGGTTTTGATGAAAACCCCATGGATCAATGCATATACCACAAGGTCAGAGGGAGTAAAATATGTTTTCTTGTTTTATATGTATATGATATTTTACTTGCAGTCAATGATCAGGGTTTGTTATAGGAGGGGAAACAATTTCTCTCTAAGAATTTTGACATGAAGATGAAGGATATAGGTGATGCATCTTATGTCATAAGCATTAAGATTCATAGAGATAGACCTCGAGGAATTTTAGGTCTATCACAGGAAACCTATATTAACAAAATTTTGGAGATATTTTGGATGAAAGATTGTTCACCAAGTGCCGCTCCTATTGTGAAGGGTGATAGGTTTAATTTGAACCAATGCCCAAAGAATGAATTTGAAAGGGAACAGATGAAAGACATTCCTTATGTTTTGGTTGTTGGAAGCCTCATGTATGCTTAAGTATGCACAAGGCCTGACATTACTTTTGTAGTTGGAAATTTTAGGAAGATATCAAAGTAATCCAGGTATTGGCCACTGAAGAGCTGCAAAGAAAGTGATGAGGTACCTTCAAGGGACCAAAGATTACATGCTTATGTATAGACAGACAAACAATCTAGATGTGATTGGTTATTCAGACTCAGACTTTACTGGTTGTGTTGATTATTGCAAATCAACATTTGGGTACATTTTCATGATGGTTGGTGGATACTTCTACCATGGAAGCTGAGTTTGTCTTTTGCTTTGAGGTTATTTCACATGGTGTATGGCTTAAGAGTTTCATTTATGGGCTGAAGATAGTCAATACTATTTCAAGTCCTTTGAGAATTTTCTGCGATAACTCAGCTACTGTATTTATGGTTAAGAATAAAAAAAGTGGAAGTTGAAGTAAGTACATTGGCATTAAGTACTTAGTCATTAGAGAAAGAGTAAAAGACAAGAAAGTGGTCATTGAACATATAAGCACTGAGTTGATGATCGTTGATCCTTTGACTAAGGACATGCCATCATTTAAATTCAAGGATCATGTAGAGAGAATGAGACTTGGTTCCACTTTATGATTGTATACATACATGTTAGAGTTGAAACTTTTATATTGTGATATTTTCTCATATTTAGGTGCACATTGATTTATAAGAGAAAAATTATGTTTTGGACCAAGAATAAACATTGGATTTATTCATTATGTTTTATTACCACCTTGAGTATACTACTTGGGAAATTGAACATGTTGCTATACATGGATGATATTACTCGTTATAAGAGGAGCTATCACTATGATTTGTACGTTCATTTTTTAAGAAGATTGAACATTGACTTATTTTAATGAATGAGTCAAAACGTTTAAACCAAGTGGGAGAATGTAATAATATTGGTTTGTACATTTTGGAATGTCAATTGCTCCATCATTTATGGAGTTGAAAAGTCAAATATTGAATGACTACTAATGGGTGGTAATGACTAATAATGAGTGGTAATGACTACTAATTGGTGGTAATGGCTACTAAGTGCATTATTGATGGTAGAATGCCTATATATAGCACATGTGTTTGGTCCCTGAGCTCACCTCTTTCAATTTTTGTCTGATACACCATTTACAGAGAGAGTGAGAGCTTGGAAGAACCAAAATAAAACAGCTCTTTCATGGCAATGACCGGAGGTTTATTTTGATATTGTTTTTCCGCATTTGTTAATGACCTATATTTCATTTTGTAGTTTGTAACATCACAAATTTGATATTTCGTTTAATGACCTATATTTCGTTTTGTAGTTCCGCAACACTTCTGCTTCAGTGCTTTAGACACAATTGAGTTTGAGAGAAGCAAAACTCAATGGAGCAAAATTTACTTGAAAATGAAAACAAATATAGAAATTTTACTATCTGTAAACAGAAGCAAAACTCAATGGAGCAAACTTTACCTGAAAGTGTGTGACTTGACAACCAACAAATCCAAGTTTAGAAGCCAAACTCACCACTGTATACAGAACTGAAGCTGTGAGATACACTCTCTTGGCTTATATAAAATCAAAAGGGCACATTCACATGTAAACCAAAACCCTTCTATAAAATTTGTAGCTTGGTAAGAATCACCATGATGATCTTATCACAATTTTCTGTAGCTATCACAATTTTCACACCCATGGAAGTCGCCTCTCTCAAAGCATTGGCAGTTGTAGAAGAAATTTGACTTTTGCTGTTCAACAATGTTCCTTTGTATATAATACAGGAGTCTATTAAAATCTAGATAAAAGAAAAAAAGAATGTATAAAGAGTGTGCTTTGCTGCAATCTTACCATCCATATCACAGAAGATATAGCCGAGCTTTGGTTTGTAAAATCTAAGGCTTCCTTCTTTCTTCATGTATTTTGACAATTCATCTATAAGATTATTTCCCTTGTATCTGCTCTTAGGATCAACTGCATCTGTCTATCACCAAGATGCATGAAGTTAAAAGAAAAAGGAAGTTATTTATATAGGAAAGTGAGAAAATTTCATGAAGGACATATTCATGTGCATAAAATTAAGTTTGAATAGTGCACCCTTCCCTTTAGTGAAACTATCGAGAGGCTCAAATGACTGAATATGACACTTAATGATATGAATGATAGGACCCAATAATTGCATCATAAATACAAATCATACTAATCTTTTGCAAGCACCATAGTAGTAATTTTGTGAAAAAAGTTACAAAAATGGCATAATTCTGAAAAACTTAATGATATGAATGATCAATAATTGCATCATAAATACAAAATTATGAAGTCAAAGGAAAATAGGTGCAATAAAATGTAAACTGATCTCTGCGTGAGGTAATAGATCAGATTTGAGATAGACACCAGCAGAAAAGCAGTAAATAAACCTGACATTGAGAAAATTATAAATAAGATGGAGATTGAAGGCATAGTACAAAATATTAATTACAAGAGACTTTTTCTTTATATGCAATTAAAATTTTATAATAAGTACTTGTGAAGCTAAGATGTTTCACATTCTATGTTACAGAAGTCTTCCCTTTTTAAATGAATTTTAATATATAATCTTTTTTTTAATTAAAGCATAAATCGTCATGCAGTTTCTGACTAATCTTACCCTTGATACCATTGACTATAATTCCTCTTGACTTTGAAAACAAAAGCCAATTCAATTTCACATTGATCTTCATGGATACGCCTAAAGTCTAAGCCTGTCTAATTAATAGAAGATTCCAATATCTACATATCAAAGAATATGAAGGGCAAGGCATAACAGTTGATAGCTTATGCAACAAGTTGAAGTTTGCGCTTCAAGTTGAAGCTGATTAAATCATCAGTTATGCAGGAGCCACTTATAGGAGAGCCATAGGTATTCTCAGGGGAATGATACTCGTCAGGTGGATATGATTGAGAGTCTTGCTGCGATATCAGGCTACCGTTGGGTGAGAAACTAACAGTTGAAGGAGAGTTGTAAAAAGCTACAGAAGATGACTCCAAAGTGCAGTAAAGTTTTGAAGAACTTAAATTTGAAAACTGAGTTCCATGGCTTCCATCATTTTAAAGATTACTGATTTTTCTCCATAAAAAAGGAAAATACTTTGGAATTAAACAAACAGAAGGGAATAAATATTCAGAAAGGGAAAGGGAATTATCCAAACATGAACAAATTTCCATTAAAAAAATTCAAAAGATGAGACTAGCAGAAATATACATGGCCCCACACATTGTACTAAATCAATTTTCATTTGAATGAGGTTAATCATTCTAAAACACTACAAAATTATCATTTACATACGGAACAATGTTCAACCAAATATAATGAAAAATACAATGTTTATAAAACATCGTTAAGAAAATTTCAAATGCTACTAGATTAAATCATTTAACTTTTGAACTTGGCTGAGCTGAAAACAAGAAAACTTTGCATGTCATATAGAACAAATGCACAAACCAAAAGAGCAGTAATAGCAATTGGAGAAGTACTTTTTTTTCCCTTTGTTTGATGAAGTTATAGATTTTCTTAGCCAACATCATCTAGTTAAGACAAGGTTAAGCAAACCACCCCTTATACAATACTCTCTCTCACACACACATATTGAACAGAATACACACATATATTGAACAAAATTTGTGCAACAAGCAGATTTATTGAGTTTATCACTTTTAATTCATCACCTAAAAAATTGATCTTTTAATTCAATCTATTCTCCAACCAAATTTCAACTATTCTCTCCTCAAAAAATTATTGAGTTCATCACTTTGCCTCTTAAATACCTATCATATAACTATTTCTAACTAGTTTTCTTTTTCTTTTTTGGTAAATACTACAACAAATTTTCTTGATCCCAAGGAAATCATCTCATTAAGTTTTCTTCGTCTCATTGAAACTTCTAGTCATAATAAGCTAATCCATTTGCTCTTACTTTCTAATCTTTGTCTTTCACCATGCTTCCCTCTCATTGCAAGCATAACATTGTCTAAAACTAATACATTACTTCTCTTTAGCAAACAATCATGTTCACATCTAAATGAACTTGTTCGGGTAGACAGACACTTACATGATTTATCAATTATCTAGTAGTTACTCCACTGACATTGCAAAAGAGTCAACAAAAAAACTATAGCACCATTTTATCTTGGAAAAAACACTCAACAAAATAGAAAGTGTATATATGTAGGTATATAGAGTGGAAACCATTAAAAGAAAATACCGTTTTGACTTAAGGAGAAATTCAAAAAGAAAAGATATATATATATATATATATATATATATATATATATATATATATATATATATGTATGTATAATTATATCATATACCTGATTAACTAGAAATACTTTCAACATGTTTAAAAGGTCATCCCGCCTCTCTTTATCAAGCCTTTCAAGTTCATTCCTATTGTTTTCCTGCATTGGCAGCATAATTGTCCATTATCCAAAATATAGACAAAGTAAACAAAAAATAAATTCAGAATACAGAAAAAGCCTACATTTTAGGATTGGACTTAGACATGGTATATCCAAACATAATAATTATAAACGAGATGCTATCAACAAAGCCAAACCAGATTGCATGAAATATAACCTAACCGATGTTAGATGATGAGGAAGAAGTAAAAATGAGATAAAAGATCATCCTATATAAAGCAATGTTGCCAACAGATCACTACACAAAAAGCACATAATCATTTGCATGTAGCCTTCATAACATAAAAATTGTGTAGAAAGCAGAGTTAACCACAAAGCAAAAGATCCTTAACACATACAGCTATTTGAAGACAAGCTATATAGCCAAAGAAACCAATAAAATTCTAAAATGTGGATGAAACAATACAACTATTTGAAGACAAGCTATCTAGCCAAAAAAACCAATAAAATTCTAAAATGTCGACAAAACCATACAACTATTTGAAGACAAACCATACCTTGATCCCCTCATATTCTCTAATTGCATCATATATTCTTGGCATCTTCAATGACTCTTATAGTTTCTTGTAGCTCTTCCAACTTACTAACCCTTGATTTGTCAGCCCCAAAGCTCTATTTACATAGGTAAGGACCAATGCAAACAATGATATTTAACATTAATCATAAAAATTAAGAATAAGAGAAACATTCCTAGTTTCACTCATATCCACACTATTCACGGTCCTTGGCTCCAGATCCATGAGCACTGCCCTCGGCACGAACTTTTCGCAACTCGCTTCATTGTGAGTGACGACCTAAGAAGTCATTTAGTGAGGTGTGTGGTTGACGACGGTCTCCGTGAACGAGTGGCGCATTTCCACGGTTCCATAATCGAGTCTCTGAACTGATACGATAACGCATGGTTCCTTCCTCTTTTAGACCTCACCACCAATTCTCTTTCCTCGAAAACGTCATTGTATAAATCCACAACCACCCACTTCTCCCTCCATTTCACTTTACTCACCCTTTGAGTTGTCAACTCGCCACCGAGTTCCTCCAAGTCACATGATTGTTTATGTTGTTGTTGTTGTCGAGTTTCTCCAAAACTTCAACGATGTTCTCAAGAAACCCTTTGTTGTTGTTGGTTTGAGTAGTGGCAGAGGCATTGTCATAGTCACTTCTAGAAGATTCGGATTCTTCGGTCTCTGTGACAAAAAAGAATCTGAGATTCAAATCGATGCCGACGCCCTTTGGTTGGAAAGGGTTCTTGTTGTTGTTGTTGTTTGGAGGGTAGGGAATAGCTGCGGAGAATCTTGAAGAAGCACATTTGGGCCTTGGAATAGCCACAACATGAGGAAGCCATTGATGTTGAACAAATAAAGAGAAATAATTTTTGTTCTTCAACACCGAAAAGAAAAGTCCTGTGAGTAAACAACCAAAAACACTTCCCTTTCAAAGGCGGTTCTGGCCAAAACTGTCTTTGAATTAGTGCTTCCAACGACAGTTTTCCAAAACTGTCACTATAATTTTTTTTAATATTTGCAAAAATGCCACCAAATGTTTAACTGACTATAGTTTTGTTAAAACCATCATCAAATCACCGTTGTTGTTGAAGCGTGTCTTTTTAGTAATGAGGAAAGAGACAAAGTTTTATCATAAAAAACAATGGCAAAGTTTGATTATCGACAAAAAAAAAAAGTGGGTAAAAGCCAAAAGTTAAATAGGAAATATTTTTTTTAATGAAAACATAAAAGATAAGAATACAAAAATTGAATTTCACTCCTAAATTTATATTAAGTGTTTGAATTTACTTGTTGGATTTTGGTGTTATATTTCTCTTTTTTCTAATTTGTTCAATTTTTTTATGCTTATAATGGTGTATTGTTTCTTGTTCTTGTTTCTTATTTCATTCAATTCTTATTTGTGTGTTTGCCCTGTTTCTTGTATGCCTTTTCAAAAACGATAATAAATGCCAAAAGTTAAACAGAAAATAAAGTAAACGAATAATATAATAGAAATATATTTTTTATTTAGAAAGAAAACAAAAAATTAATCATATATTCCCTTTGTATCAAGGGGTAGCTTAGTTGGTTGAGTAAGGGTGCGTGAGTTATTATTGTTATTGTTGTAAGTCCCTTGACACTATCTTCGATTCTCATGGATAAAAAAAAATACTTCATCTGTTTTAAAATAAGTGTTGCATTTGAAAAAATTATTCCAAAATAATTGTCATGATAGTTTTTAAGGTAATACTAATTACTTTTTTCACTAATATTTCTGACAAATTATCACTTCAACTTTTCAATATAATATTAAAACTACGATTAGTCTTGTAAGATTTTTATTCTCTTTAACCTATTTATTAGTTTTTCTAATCTGTGTAAAATAACCTTGAAGACACTTATTTCATAACGGATGAAGTATTATATTTAATGAATACATGTAATAATTAAGGGGGTGTTTGGTTTGATTGTTTTCTGTTTTTATTTTCACTGGAAATAGAAAATGGTGATGAAAATGCGTTTAGTTGGATTTTTGAAAACATTTTCAGTGAAAATATTTTCTCAAACGAACCAAAAACTGGAAACAATAAAATCTCATTTTTCAGTGTTTTAAGTTGAAACTAAAAACCTCATTTTGGGTAAAATGAAAACGCAGTGGTAAGAAATGTAATTTTAAGCAAATCTAAAAATACATTTTCTTTTGAAAACACATTTTCAATGTATTTATTTCTTGAAAGCAAAAAACAAGAAGTTAAACCAAACATGTTTTCAGAATTCTAATCTTTTAAAAATGAAAACAGTTTACAGAAAATGAAAACAAAAAATGAAAATGAAAACCAAACACACCCTAATATTGTAGAAAAAAATCATTTCTTTGTATATTTACAAAAATACTTTATTAATTGCATTAACAACAAGATAAATTATTTTTAAGTTCATTTTAATGTTTTTAATTTTATTACTTTAATAAATATTTTATGAATAGTAATAACTAAAGTTATATAATTTTAAATACATTCTATTGGTGCACTGACGAAAAGTTAGAAATGGTACTTTAATATTAATTAATTTTAATTAATAACTATAAATAGTATTGAATTTAAAAATTGTTTCATTATTAGTTTTATTATTCTCTACTACAATTTTTTAATAAAACAATTAGTTTTCTATTTTTTGAAAAGAAACTACTATTTTCTTAAAATATCACTTTTTTATAATCACTTTTGTTTTTTTTTTTTCCTTTAAACATACTGGCCATTTTTAGGTTGGTACATGAATATCTAAAAGGAAAGAGACAATGTTTTGCATAAAAAGGCAATGTTTGATTATCAAGAAGAAAATAAAGGAAGGAGGCTAAAAGCCAAAGGTTAAACCAAAAAGATAAGAATACAACAATTGAATTTAACCCTTAAATTTATATTTTGTGTTTGAATTTACTTGTTAGACTTTGGTGCTATATTTCTGTTTTTGCTCATTTGTCCAGTTATATTTCATGCTTATAACGGTGGATTGTTTCATGTTATTGTTTATTATTTCATTCAATTCTTATTTGTGTGTACACTGTTTCTTATTTGTCTTTTCATAAAGAAAAAATATGAACAATATAATAGAGATACATTTTTTATTTAGATAGAAAATAAAAAGATTATTTATATACTACCTTTGTCGTAAAATAAGTGTTGCAATTGAAAAACAATGTCCCAAAATAAATATCATATTAGTTTTTCAATGTAATATTAATTATTTTTTCCCTATTAATACACCTAATATATGACACTTTTTCAATATAATATTAGTACTAGGTTAGTTTTGTAAATTTTTCATTCTCTTTCATCTATTTATTAATTTTTCTTAATCTAGACTGACAATTATATCACTATTGCAAAATATTCTTTTTACGACATCGATTTTACGTCGGTTGATCGAAAATCGACTTAGCAAGAATGGCGATGACATTTTTATAAATAAATACAACAACTTTACGACGGTTTTGTAAAAGCCGTAAACGATCTTAGAATATTTTTCACTCTTTTAAATATTTTGTTTCTCCCCCACTCCATCATGCTCTCACTCTTCGACTTCCCTTCTCTCTCTTCTACTCCCCCATCTAGGGTTCTTCGCGCCGTTGCGGTCTAGTGAACGTGAACTCCCTTTTCACGATTGTCGTCTTCGTGGGCCTCTCCCTCACCACCCCGGGCCAAACACAGCCTTGAGAACCACTCCTTCTGCGACGTTGGTGTTGATGTAGCCAAAAAGCTCCTTGTCTTCAAAGTGGTGTCGTTTAGCTTCTTCCTCTTATCGTCGCTGGTGGCACACAGGCTAAAGCTAGCGCTGAATCTGCTCAACAACAAGGATGTCGACGAGGCCTTTCGGGCCCACATCAACCTTAAGGCCCGACATGGTTGGCTCCACCATTGGCTTCATCATGGGCTGCCTCTTGTTCTCTCTATGGTCAGCGTCATCGAGATTCGATTGAGAATGTTGTCTTGTGGGAGCAAGGCCGTTGGGCATGCCGTGGCTGTGATGGTTGTGTTGTTCTCCTCCGCTCTCGTGGTTAACTTGTTTTTGTATAAAAATTGGTAAGTGGGAAAATAACGAAAAATACATTATTTGGAAGGTGGTTAGCTTGTTTTTGTATCAAAGAACATGCTGGTTGGCAGTCTGTCAAGATATTTTGGGGCAAATAATATTTTTTTCTGCAATATTTGTTTGCTTATTGCATGCTAAATGACAAATGGCTTTCTTATCTTTGAGGGACAAAATCAAAACTGCCCTTAGATATTAGGGAAAATTGGCTCTTTAATATTGTCTAGTGTTAATATAAGAACAATGACATTCATTTTTTCAGCTTTTAGTTTACCTTTTCCATAGTAATAGTTTGATAAAATCAAACTATTTTTATCAACATATAAATTTAATCTTTTAATTGTATTTTTGTTGCTAGCATTCACTGGCTCAACAGATACTGGAAAAATTGTACCCGAACTGGCTACAAGAAGCAATCTTAAGCGAGTGACATTGGAGCGTGGAAGGAGATTGCCTGTAATAGTATGTGAGGATCTTGATGTTGACAAGGCTATTGAACTTGCACTCTTTGATCTGTTCTTTAATTAGGTTTATTCAATCACTTCATTGTACCTCAATATGCATGTGTCAAGAAGAAGCTTATGCCTAATGTTGGATGCTTTATAGGGGCAATGTTGTTGTTCCAGGTCACCTACCTTTTTACATGAGCGTGTCTATGATGAGTTCTTGGAGAAATCAAAGAAACAGGCTTTGAGACATGTTGTTGGTGATCCGTTCAAGAAAGGTGTTGAACAAGGCCATGTAATTTTATTTTTAAAGTAACCACTGTGTTATTGCATGTACTTGACAAGTTTTTTTTTTCTTTTTGTTTCCTCCTTAACAATCATGACTTCATGGGAAAAGTTAAAGTTGTGAGTGCATGTTAACATCGGTTTTTGGGAAAACTGATGTTGTTTGTAAACATCAATGTCGGTTTTTAGTAAAAATCGTTGTTGTTTTTTAGATTTTTTCAATGTGTTTACTGTTTTTTTAGTTACCCCAAATTAACCTGCAAATTTAAAAGCAGAACCACAGCAGATAATTTTTAGTCTGTTTTTAAACAATTTTTAGCAGAAATTCCTTAAAAATTGAATATTTACTATGAATTAAAAAAATATTTAATGTGCATATAACATGAATTGTAAAAAATGTAAATAAGTACACTACAATTGCAAAACTACTTAAACACTAATTGTTTCATTTTTAACTTTCAAATAATAGCTTGCCTGTTGGATGCGAAGCGCCTCCAATCTCTTTGGTTTCAATGGTCTAGCATCATTGAAATATGACATGATATAATAAAACATAAGTTAATAATATATAATACCAATTATAACAAAATGAAATACATTTGAATTAAACAATTATCATTTTCCAATTATTCTTGAAACTTCCTAAGATTATAGTTGACATTCGGTGCATGACGTAATACTCGCACGCAGTACTTCCTTTTTGTCTATTACACTAAATACATTATGAAATTTAGATATTCAATGTTAATTTCAAATTAGTTTACACAATATTAAAATATAACTAGAAGCATTGTTTAAATGACTTACTTTAACAACAATCCACCTAGCAGTAGCCTTGGATTTACTTTGTGGAGTATCGTCAAATCCTTTCAAAGCATTGTTCAATACAAACATGGATGTGAATTGCACAGTTAAAATATTGATGTTCACAACTAATGCTAATGTAAATGTATTGAAAAATATAACTGACCTGATAATAATTCCTTTCAGGAAGTTGCCTAGTCTATTATGCAACGAACAAAACCAGATGACAACATTTTCCTTTGTGCTGATACGAGTAGCTGAATGACCATCCTCAGGCTCAGGAGGTAGTGCGAGTACCTGTGATTGCATCTACGATTGAAACTGGGATTGCATCTGGCTAAAGGACAACATTACTTGTCGAGTAACTTTTTCTGTGATCGACTCCTCCAGCTGGTCCCTGATTTTTTGCGTCAACTGCTCCATGTCTTTCGGAGCCATGGACGAACATGTGTGGGAGGTCCTTGGAGCTGGTCCAAAGTATTGTTTGATCGTGACATCGGCTCCAGTAGCACGCACACGACCAGGGTGTTCTGATTGGCCAATGACAATAGTCAGTACATCTTAACGTCCATGGGCGACAAAGGAATCCTGTGAGGCTTGCTCCTCCATGGAATCCTATAAGGAACACATTTATTTGTTCACTCAATCAAACAATAAACATAAACAATTGCAATTGACAATTGAAAGTGATTTACAATCTTGTTAACAATTTCCTTTGCCGCCTCAAACATCATTTGGTCAGTTTTCTTGGTGTAAGTCATTTTCCACTTCACGTGTCGTCTGATGGAAGATGACACATTGGTTACTTCCTAACCTATATTTTTTATACTAAAACTTGCACTTACTTTAAAATTTTATAAATTTCAGTAGTTATGTATTTACTAATTTTTATTTCCATATATCATGAAATTCTATTGACAATTGCCTTTATGAAATGCAAAAAATTTACATCTTTTTTCTAAATAAATTAATAAAGTAATTTTGAATCTTTCTATAAACATTGTTAAGTGGACTTGCATCCATAGTCAATTAATACAAATGGACACAAATTGAAAGGAGGGTTGCGGATTGGTGACAGAAAATTCAGCTAAAGATGAAAATTGGCTAATAAATTTAATTAAGTGCTAATCACAATATTGTTAACTTAATGACTTGCTGATATTAATTTATGACATCTAGAAATAATTTAGTACAACTCAATTTTTTTAAAACTCTAAAAAAGCTTCCTTGATTGTGCATTTTGAAATTGAATTTAAATAATATTATTTTATACAACCACGTTTAAACTAATTAAATTTTTGAAGGATCTTTGTTATAACTAATGACGACCAACTATCATTATTCTTGCTAATTTCTTGACTTTTATTTTTCACTATTGTAGTATATTCTTATATTATCAAATCATAAGTCTAGATAAATTTCGATGGAATTTTCAATTGAAACTCCTAAAAAAAATAACATTTATTTAATTATGTTTTACGAGAATAAATTTAATTTTCACTTGAAATATGTGTAAATATGTGACGTGGAGGTTTCAAAATAGATGGATTAATTGTTTGTCATATACTAAGTGAATCTCTTTCCATAACTCCCATATTTGTGTGAACGAAATTATTGTACGAATAGATAGCGAATCGTGGTTTACATGCACAAGGTATCATATGGTGGGATATAGTCCAAAGCTTTTATTGCTGATACTTCTGTTCAAGATAAGTTGAATATGCCTAATTATAGGTTTTGCTATTTTTTTTTATTTGCATGGATTTGGTTTTATTTCCTCCTATTTTTGTTGTTATTTCCTTTTTAGATGAACAAATTTGGTTTGCGGGCATATGATTGATTGCCCCTATGGTGCCGACATAATTGGAATGATAGGGTTTTATCATGATGCTTTTGCAATCTTTTGCTTAAAAAAATATCCTCTTTTAAATTGAATTTTGAATATGATAATAAAATTATGTATCTATATTCTTTTAATATATCGTCATTGTCATCATCTTTATTATGCTCTTAATGACATATAATGTTGAGCTTTTCTTGTTAAAAAGTAAGAGAAAATGTTCAAGCATATAACCAAATGTATGACAAAATTATAATTATAAGTATAAAAGGACAACTAATTAAAAAATATGTTATTTAGAAATACCTAAAGAATTAGTTTGTGGGTTCAATTTGAAATGTGTTCATAAAAAAAGCATGTTTAGAGCAAAATGCATAATACTCCTTTAAACAATCGGACATTTGAATATCAATTGAAAGGAAAAAAATTATGTCATCTCTATTGTCTTTTGTTCATTCCTCTTGTATGCACCATACGATGGAATATAAAAAGGAAAAGAAAAAGAACTCCGTATTGAGATATGGACAAAAGGAGTGTTGATGTTTATGTTGTCATGAACCAACTATCACAAAATAAAATAAAGCACTAAGTGAAGGGACATGAATAATTTAAAATTACATTTTTAATATCATTGTGGTAGTTCCTCTGCCAAATAGATGTAGAAATGTCCCATAGCTCCAGTACGAAACTCATTTTTATATCTAGATTCTAGAGTCAAAATTTCACCATCATGAATCTTGATTGAACCCGGTTGTGGATAACAAACAGACATTCCAATGAGATAACCTTTCTCATTTCCAGCCTCTTTTCCCGTTCCATATTTTGGTGTTGATGTACATAAAGTCCTTCCATCCTAAATGGTAGGAGAACATAAATTTTAGAGTTGAAGATGCATTGTTATATATGACCTTTTACAATGATATGAAATTAGAAAATTTATTGAATAAAAAGTCATTCACAAAAAGTTTCACAAAATTAATACGTAACTAATAACAAATGGTTTATAAGAATGGCGAAAAATACTGTTCATCACCTGTCCATATAAAGTTGCATTTACAACACCTGAATGCATATGAGCAGTGCCATAAATTAGATAACCTCCATTTTCCATTGGGATGTTTGCTTTTTGGACATGAGGAGAATCACCACCACCACCAGCTGGAATGGTATACTCTGCCTGCAAGGAATTAAGATTTACTTTTGTTCACTCACTCTAATAAGATTGAAAAGTATATTGTTTTATCATAAAGTACTGTCTTGAAAAACTTATCTACCAGACAATCATGAAGTATTTTGGAACCATTTGACCTCACTTTGTCGGTGGAATCAAGTATGTAAACCTTAACTGGTATTTGGTATATGTTCCAATCAACCCAACTAATTTTGTATCTTAAGGAAACCATTCTCCTTGAACCTTGAAAACCCTCTATTTGCTTGCATTGTAAGTTGTCCTGACAACAAAAGAGACCTCCTTTATAATTTGTAGTCAATCTTTGGTTATGTATATCCCTTGTGACATTATAAAAGTCCTTCGGGAGATTCATATTGTCACATCTACATTGAGTGCAGGCTTTCTTATCTTGTGCACCACGTGTATCAATGACCATGATGTTGAGCAACCATTTCTCCTCATATCCATTTTTAATTTTTGTTGGGTTACCTTGTTCTATAGCAAAAGGATCGGGAATTTTTGAGGTTGTTCCTCGTGATTCTACTCCAAATCCCCAATAATGTGGAAGAATGCCACCATTACATGTGCCTTCGTTTCTTTGGAAAAAAGCATCCTCAGGACGACGAAGCTTAGGATTAGGTGACATGGTAATATTTTGGTGGTACTTTATTGCAAACCAATGATGAAGGTAAGTTTCATACGAAGGTATAGAGTTCCCTTCTTGGTCAACTAGTTCCGCATCAAAACTCTTAATTCCAACATGACCTTTTGGAAACTTTATATTCTCAAATGTTTTTGTTGCAATTGATCCTGGTCCCATTTCAAAACTCCCAGTTACAAAAATAGCTGTCTTGATATGATTTTCAGGCTTTTGATATAGTGAATATGATGTACTTGGTAGCAACAATAGTATTGAGAATGAAAGTATCATTGCATTAGAGATAAACTCCATGTTAACCTGAACATAAACAAGTAGTGTCACAAAATTAGTAATGAATTGTCTATGATGTTATTTTTTTTAAGGTAAGCTCAATTACATATAATTCAAACACATGATTAAAAGATTAGGTAGATTGATAAGTAAGTTTGAAAAAAAAAGTATATTGCTTACCATATGAGAAGAAGACAAAGGATTGATCATGATGAAGATTTGGTCTTTGTTGAAAATTAAAGCAATTGTTTAGATAAATTGGTGTACATACGATGGTCTTGTTTGGTGCTTTTATAATAGAAGATTTTGTAGCAATATAACTGGCATAACTAAATGTAGATTTAATACACACGTAAAATGTTTATTTCCATTTGTCGCTAAAGCATGTGTTTGCAATCTACAGGTAATGATTTGAACAAAATTTATTAATAATTGTTAGTGACTTTTATGAAACTACAAATCATTAAGCAACTGTTTAGATCTATTTATGGGTACAATAATTGGTGTCAATTGATACTTTATGTAAGAATTAGTTTCTATAATAATTTCAATCCCTCTTCATGGTAAACTTTTGTTTTAGTTTTCTGTTTCTTTTAATTATAAATCCAAAGGTGGGGGAATGTGTATACATTACTTATTAACCAACAAATTAAACTCCTTTAAAGCACGAAATTAGTTATCTCACAATATTATGCAGTGTCTTTTTAATGCCAAATAAGATTTTAAATACTTTTTGTTTACTTGCCTTAAAAAAAAACACATTTGTCATAAAAATATGTTGGTCGAGACCTAAAGGATAAAATATATTTGTTATTGGTAGATAGTGGCACAATTAATGCCAATAGTAGTTGAAAAACTAAGGATATTTTTGTCTAAATTTTTATAATTGAATGTTTTCTAATATGTATGCATGACTTGAAAAGATTATTATTTTAAAATAGAGGGAGTGTATATTATATTATATAAAGTATATTTCTAAAAAATAATTATGTATTTGATGATACAATTTCTAAACTTAATGAAAATATTTTTTCCAACGAATAATATAGTCCCTTCATCCCCTTTTTTAAGAGATTATTTAGATATTTCCTTATTCATTTTCATATGACTCTGTTCTAATTGGTCGTTGCATGAATTATATTTTATCAAAATAACCTTAATTATTTTAGTGCATGTATCATAAATGCTACCGAATGTCTCTTTCTCTCTCTTATGATTGAAAAAAGAAAGAGTTTAATTTTAAGAATTAAAAGACCACTACTAATATTCTCTCTCCATATACATTAATTATTTAAGGGTTTCTTAAAAAAAATATTACAATTACAGACAAATTTATTGCTTAAAATGAAATTAACCAACTTTCTTAAAATGCATAAAATAGTTAATGTTTTATAATTAGTATGATTACCCGTGTAATGTAACATTGTGATTTTTCTAATTCATGATAAAGTGATTGAAAATAATTATAAGAGTTAGTTTAATTTAATTTTAAAGAATAATTAATAAATATGTGAAAATTTTGTGTGTAAGATTTAATAGAAAATTTTATTAGAAAAAAAATTGAGTTATACACTACCAGTTTAAGAATACACAACAGTGAGAACAATTAAAAAGAAAACAAAATTGACTAGCACTTGTTTTACGGTCAAAGAAAAAACACAGAAAATGTGGCATTTGCTACACTCAATTTCATTCACTTGATTTTATAATAAATGTGTTACAAGAGGTGTTCTATGCAAATAGATGTAATAAAAATATTATAACTTTATCGCTAAGAGACAAAAATTAGATGGTGCAATAAAAGAGATGTCACCATGCAACATGTGTACAATTGTTGGATGCAGTCATGATAGTCCATGTGCAATGTGGAGCAACTTGCAAGGGAGGTGCAGGTGTAAATGTTTTAGGCAATGATAGATTTCTTATGTAGAAGTAAACTATAAATACATACATACATATATATATATATATATATATATATATATATAGGCTTATAAATTACGGAAGCAAACCACATCTTCTTACTTATTCTTGTATTATTCTGTTATGTACGATGAAGTCCGCAATACCTCTTCTCCTTCCTATTTCTTCTTCTTTCACTTCTCAAAATTCATACACTTCCAATTTCATAATTATAAGTTCAAGGAGTATTCCAAAGCTAAAAGCATGTAATTCTTTTCTTCGCTTGATCTATACTATTGGTAAGTTATTCTTAATCTTTCTCTTGCCTTTCCCTTATCAAATCTGGACATTTTCCTTTCTCCTAACCATTTTTATTTTCTATGTGGTTCATGGGAATGGTTTGTTGCTAAATTAATGATGATTTATTAAAGACCCTATCCAAAGTGATAAATTTCTTCACCTATCACTCATCTAAACCTCTATCTTTTAGCATCTCTTTGAGGTAAGGGAGCTGACTCTTTGTTTGTCTCCTTTACATTGGTTGCTTAGTGTAAATAGGAAAATATTGAGTGTTGTTGTTTTGGTGATAGAAGATATGATCTTAATATGTTTTCGCAAGGAAAAAGAGAAAAAGAAAATGCATACTGGAGTTGGTGAGATCATTATGCGCATAGGGAAAAAAAATTAGCATGAAGTTTGGATCTTATGATACTTGAAATGGAAGCTAAGCTATATAAGTCTATACATGCTTATTGTTTTTACATGTTAAAGTAGAAAGACTATTATAGATATATATTATGCCTATTCTTGCAAAGTTATAAATTACCAACCGTGAATCATTTGAGATTTTGATATCATTGTATGAGGAGTAGAATTGTGAGCCATATAGGGACTATTTGAGTACTATTGAATGGGTTCAAAACAGATAACGAAGTTAGAAGGAATAAGATACTTTACTTTCCATAGGTAGATAAAGAAAAAGAATTTAAACTAAGAACTCAAGATTAGATATTATCATAAAGAAAAAGAATTTAAACTGAGAACTTAAGTTTAGATATTAAGGTAATTATTTGAATGAATTATAAATGGTATAAAAATAATAATAAATAAATAAATTGTCTAAAAACCTATTCTTAAAGAGTGTGCAACCGTTACACAACATCACTCTGCCTTAGGCACTATAAGAAGAAAAAGTAAAAGAAAACTGAATTTTTTTCTCTCTAAATAGAATGATGATAATTACCATTAAATAATAAGTTTAACGATTCGAAAAACAGGAATCGTGCTCAAAATAGATAGGCATATTGTTTAAAGTTTAAAACGTTTCCTTTTATGATAGCTCTTTTTTAGTGACTATATAGGAAAAAGGAGAACTTTGTAAGTAAGAATAGTCCTAATAAAATCTAGAGAAAGTGACTGGATATGTTATAGGAAAAAAAAGGAAAAGAAATTATTATTCACAAAGATGTGAATTATGTATTTAAAATATTCTAGAATAGTCTACAATAGGCTTTAAAAAAATGGCGAAGTAAATTAATTTAATTATCATTTTTAAGTTTCATTTTAATGGAATTTTCTAATATTTATTTAATAAATCCATTAGTAGATTATTTGACATTTTAAATTCTTAAGCAACATAGATAATATAATAATTTTAGGATTTAATATCCTTGATGAATAAGATAATAATTAGTAGCTGTCTCTTAGACAAAAACATATTAGCATATATTGTTCAACATTTTTAGTAGTGTAAAAAATGTGAGACAAATAGTTGTTGAAAAATCCTAAAGGATTTTTGTTATTCAAGGCCTTGAGAATAAGGTGATAATTTTGCTTAGTATTCCGTGGAGAGGCCCAACCCATGAGAGGTGGCTGGCATACCTTTGAATATGTCTAAACCACATAAGGGAAATCTAAGCAATGACGTAAAATATATTATTGAGTAGCATGTGTGAGTTGTCGAGGAACGCCTACAAAGCGTTGGGAAGGCTAGTGGTGGTACCATTGGTATCCTTGAGGATATATAGATGTGTGAATCCACATGAAGCCGGAGCCGTTACAAACTCCATGTTGTGGTGGTGATCCCCACATACATATTTCCTAACGAAACCCCAATTGCTCTGAGATCATATCTAGTGCCACCCCAATGGTTTATATTTGACATGTGTCATTTTGCGGATTCGCCCTGTTGCTGCTGCTACACCATGCTTAAGAGACACGTCAAACGGATTCGTCCACATGTTGGAGATCTCCATGGAGTTGAGTCTACATATATGGCATGACTATTATTGTAGAAGTATATGCTTTATAAACTTGTCTATTGTCTTTATTGAATATTAAGGTTTCATATTTTAGATGTATGAGTTATTAAGTGTAGGTTTTCATAATTTTATGAGCTTACCCACTACTAGAAAATAGGATTTTAACATCGATTATTAAGGACTTTCAACATCGGTTATCAACCAATGTTGAAAGTACCAATGTTGAAAGTAATATCGTTAACATCGGTTTTCCAAAACCGATGTTGAGATAAAAATGACAACATTGTTTTTTCAAAAAATTGATGTTATATAGTAAGAATTATAAAAAAAATGTCAAATATCTTCATATTAACATCGGTTTTTACCAAAACTGGTGTTAACTTATACATATAATATCGGTTTTTGCAAAAGCCAATGTTGTATTTGTATATTAACATCGGTTTTCGTAAAAACGATTTTGGTTGTCATCCAACAACATCGGTTTTTACTAAAAATCGATGTTGTTTTCTGATAACCAACATCGGCTTGTGGTAAAAATCGATGTTGTATGTTCAACAATAACATCGATTTTATAGAAACTGATGTTGTGAGTTCATGTTAACATCGGTTTTTGAGAAAACTGATGTTGTTTGTAAACATCAACGTCGGATTTTAGTAAAAATCGTTGTTGTTTTTTTAGATTTTTTCAATGTGTTTACTGTTTTTTTAGTTACCCCAAATTAACCTGCAAATTTAAAAGCAGAACCACAACAGATAATTTTTAGTCTGTTTTTAAACAATTTTTAGCAAAAATTCCTTAAAAATTGAATATTTACTATGAATTAAAAAAAATTTAATGTGCATATAACATGAATTGTAAAAAATGTAAATAAGTACACTACAATTGCAAAACTACTTAAACACTAATTGTTTCATTTTTAACTTTCAAATAGTAGCTTGTCTGTTGGATGCGAAGCGCTTCCAATCTCTTTGGTTTCAATGGTCTAACATCATTGAAATATGAAATGATATAATAAAACATAAGTTAATAATATATAATATTCATTATAACAAAATGAAATACATTTGAATTAAACTATTACCATTTTCCAATTATTCTTGAAACTTCCTAAGATTATAGTTGACATCCGGTGCATGACGTAATACTCGCACGCAGTACTTCCTTTTTGTCTATTACACTAAATACATTATGAAATTTAGATATTCAATGTTAATTTCAAATTAGTCTACACAATATTAAAATATAACTAGAAGCATTGTTTAAATGACTTACTTTAACAACAATCCACCTAGCAGTAGCCTTGGATTTACTTTGTGGAGTATCGTCAAATCCTTTCAAAGCATTGTTCAATACAAACATGGATGTGAATTGCACAATTAAAATATTGATGTTCCCAAATAATGCTAATGTAAATGTATTGAAAAATATATCTGACCTGATAATAATTCCTTTCAGGAAGTCTAGCCTATTATGCAACGAACAAAACCAGATAACAACATTTTCCTTTGTGCTGACATGAGTAGCTGAACGACCATCTACAGGCTCAGGAGGTAGTGTGAGTACCTGAGATTGCATCTACGATTGAAATTGGGATTGCATCTGGCTAAAGGACAACATTACTTGTCGAGTCACTTTTTCTGTGATCGACTCCTCCAGCTGGTCCCTGATTTTTTGCGTCAACTGCTCCATGTGTTTCGGAGCCATGGACGAACATGTGTGGGAGGTCCTTGGAGCCGATCCAAAGTATTGTTTGATCATGGCATTGGCTCCAATAGCACGCATACGACCAGGGTGTTATGGTCGGCCAATGACAATAATCAATACATCTTAACGTCCATGGGCGACAAAGGAATCCTGTGAGGAATGATCCTCCATGGAATCCTATAAGGAACACATTTATTTGTTTACTCAATCAAACAATAAACATAAATAATTGCAATTGACAATTGAAAGTGACTTCCAATCTTGTTAGCAATTTCCTTTGCCGCCTCAAACATCATTTGGTCAGTTTTCTTGGTGTAAGTCATTTTCCACTTCACGTGTCGTCTGATGGAAGATGGCACATTGGTTACTTCCTAACCTGTATTTTTTATACTAAAACTTGCACTTACTTTAAAATTTTATAAATTTTAGTAGTTATGTATTTACTAATTTTTATTTCCATATATCATGAAATTCTATTGACAATTGCCTTTATGAAATGCAAAAAATTTACATCTTTTTTCTGAATAAATTAATAAAGTATTTTTGAATATTTCTATAAACATTGTTTAATGGACTTGCAGTGATAGTCAATTAATACAAATGTACACAAATTGAAAGGAGGATTGCGGATTGGTGACAGAAAATTAAGCTAAAGATGAAAATTGGCTAATAAATTTAATTAAGTGCTAATCACAATATTGTTATCTTAATGACTTGCTGATATTAATTTATGACATCTAGAAATAATTTAGTACAACTCAATTTTTTTAAAACACTAGAAAAGCTTCCTTGATTGTGCATTTTGAAATTGAATTTAAATAATATTATTTTAATCAACGACGTTTAAACTAATTAAATTTTTGAAGGATCTTTGTTATAACTAATGACGGCTAACTATCATTATTCTTGCTAATTTCTTGACTTTTATTTTTCACTTTTGTCGTATAATCTTATATTATCAAATCATAAGTCTAGATAAAATTCGATGGAATTTTCAATTGAAACTCCTAAAAAAATAACATTTATTTAATTATGTTTTACGAGAATAAATTTAATTTTCACTGGAAATATATGTAAATATGTGTGTGTACATACATAAAATCAACTCCTATTACTAAAACTCACATTACTAAATTGATTAAGAGGACATGAATTTTCCTTATTGTATCTAAATGTTAGTTTGTAGGAAAATTTGATATATTATGTGTTTCTAAATTCAAATATCCTTTTAAAAAATGTTTTGGGATTTTCTAAAGGATCTATTCCTTTTTCTTATCTTGGGTTGCCCCTCTTTTAAGCTCCTAGAAGGGTTCTTTACTCTTCTTTATGGGAATAGTACAATTGATTCAAACAGTTGTGTGGAGTAGCTTGTTATATGGTTTTCACATTTACTCTTGGGCTATAGCTACATTGAAGATGCTTGATACGTGGCTTCAAAAATTCATTTGTATTGGTGATATTGACGAGAGAAAATTATTCACAATATCCTGAAGAAAAAAAAAAGGTGATCTCCTTTAGAGATGGGTGGCCTTTGAATTAGATCACTATAATTAATCAATAATGTTGCAATTATGAAGCTAATTTGGTCTTTAGCCATTTCAGATGAGCCTTGGGCTTTTTGTGCTATTCTAGATTTCTTAAGGTTGGTACTCCTGGGGAATCCTATATCTTCTCTTCTATTTGGACAGGGATCAAGGATTTTTTTTGGATTGTTAAGGAACATTCGGTTTGGTTAGTTGGAGATCTTATTAACATCTCCTTCTGGCTGGATAATTGGCTTGATGAATCGACAACAATCACTCTAAATATTCTAGAGTTGACTCGAAACTCATTCCAGCCCATGGTGAAGGGCTTAAATAGGAATAAATGTTGGGTGCTTCCTCAAGAGTTCACACTATCTTTTCCTAGCTAGCGGAAGACATTAAATTTTTTATTATTCCTTTAGAGGAGATCATAGATAAACCCATTTGGATCCCCTCAAATTTAGGAAACATGACTTTTAAAGGAGTGTTTTCTTTCTTCCAAACTAACTTGCAATCATTATCTTGGCATAAGATCTTACGTAAAAAAGGAATCTCGCCATCAAAATCCTTTTTGTTTTGGAGATGGATTCATGATTGTTCATCTACGGATGATAATTTGAATGTAGGGTTTTTTTTTTCTTTTGCCTCTATTTGTTATCATTGTGGAGCTATTGTTGATAATGCAAAACAACTATTTTAGGAATGTCCCTTAGCAATGAAGCTTTGGAACTAGCTTAGTCACTTATTGCAATGTAGCAAGTCTTTTTCTTCTGCTATGAACCTGTTTCATACTTGCTGCAATTCAATTAGCTCATAGGTCAAGGATGTGCACGTTTCTTTAGTTGTACACATCATTTAGCTTATTTGGTATAATAGGAACCAAGCTAGGTGTGAAAGTGGCCCTTTTCAGTATGAGCACATTGTCCACAAAGTTATCTCAAAAGGGATGGATTAAGTGCAACATTGATGGTGCAACAAATAGTTGTCTGGGGCCTTGAGCTAGCAGGGGAATTTTTCGTAATTCTAGGGGTGCTTTTTTGGGTTGTTTCTCGCACTCTTTGGATATTTCAATTGCTTTTCATGCTGAGTTGCAAGTTTCATTTTTAGCTATTGAAATAGCACAAGGCAAAGGTCCGGATCAATTATGGTTGAAAGGTGACTCATTGTCATTGCCACAAGTTTTCAAATCTCATCTCCTGGTGCCGTGGAGGTTTCAAAATAGATGGATTAATTGTTTGTCATATACTAAGTGAATCTCTTTCCATAACTCCCATATTTGTGTGAACGAAATTATTGTACGAATAGATAGCGAATCGTGGTTTACATGCACAAGGTATCATATGGTGGGATATAGTCCAAATCTTTTATTGCTAATACTTCTGTTCATGATAAGTTGAATATGCCTAATTATAGGTTTTGCTATTTTTTTTTATTTGGATGGATTTGGTTTTATGTCCTCCTATGTTTGTTGTTATTTCCTTTTTTGATGAACAAATTTGGTTTGCGGGCATATGATTGATTGCCCCTATGGTGCCGACATAATTGGAATGATAGGGTTTTATCATGATGCGTTTGCAATCCTTTGCTTAAAAAAATATCCTCTTTTAAATTGATTTTTGAATATGATAATAAAATTATGTATCTATATTCTTTTAATATATCGTCATTGTCATCATCTTTATTATGCTCCTAATGACCTATAATGTTGAGCTTTTCTTGTTAAAAAGTAAGAGAAAATGTTCAAGCATATAACCAAATGTATGACAAAATTATAATTATAAGTATAAAAGGACAACTAATTAAAAAATATATGTTATTTAGAAATACCTAAAGAATCAGTTTGTGGGTTCAATTTGAAATGTGTTCATAAAAAAAGCATGTTTAGAGCAAAATGCATAATACTCCTTTAAACAATCGGACATTTGAATATCAATTGAAAGGAAAAAAAAATTATGTCATCTCTATTGTCTTTTGTTCATTCCTCTTGTATGCACCATACGATGGAATATAAAAAAGAAAAGAAAAAGAACTCCGTATTGAGATATGGACAAAAGGAGTGTTGATGTTTATGTTGTCATGAACCAACTATCACAAAATAAAATAAAGCACTAAGTGAAGGGACATGAATAATTTAAAATTACATTTTTAATATCATTGTGGTAGTTCCTCTGCCAAATAGATGTAGAAATGTCCCATAGCTCCAGTACGAAACTCATTTTTATATCTAGATTCTAGAGTCAAAATTTCACCATCATGAATCTTGATTGAACCCGGTTGTGGATAACAAACAGACATTCCAATGAGATAACCTTTCTCATTTCCAGCCTTTTTTCCCGTTCCATATTTTGGTGTTGATGTACATAAAGTCCTTCCATCCTAAATGGTAGGAGAACATAAATTTTAGAGTTGAAGATGCATTGTTATATATGACCTTTTACAATGATATGAAATTAGAAAATTTATTGAATAAAAAGTCATTCACAAAAAGTTTCACAAAATTAATACGTAACTAATAACAAATGGTTTATAAGAATGGCGAAAAATATTGTTCATCACCTGTCCATATAAAGTTGCATTTACAACACCTGAATGCATATGAGCAGTGCCATAAATTAGATAACCTCCATTTTCCATTGGGATGTTTGCTTTTTGGACATGAGGAGAATCACCACCACCACCAGCTGGAATGGTATACTCTGCCTGCAAGGAATTAAGATTTACTTTTGTTCACTCACTCTAATAAGATTGAAAAGTATATTGTTTTATCATAAAGTACTGTCTTGAAAAACTTATCTACCAGACAATCATGAAGTATTTTGGAACCATTTGACCTCACTTTGTCGGTGGAATCAAGTATGTAAACCTTAACTGGTATTTGGTATATGTTCCAATCAACCCAACTAATTTTGTATCTTAAGGAAACCATTCTCCTTGAACCTTGAAAACCCTCTATTTGCTTGCATTGTAAGTTGTCCTGACAACAAAAGAGACCTCCTTTATAATTTGTAGTCAATCTTTGGTTATGTATATCCCTTGTGACATTATAAAAGTCCTTCGGGAGATTCATATTGTCACATCTACATTGAGTGCAGGCTTTCTTATCTTGTGCACCACGTGTATCAATGACCATGATGTTGAGCAACCATTTCTCCTCATATCCATTTTTAATTTTTGTTGGGTTACCTTGTTCTATAGCAAAAGGATCGGGAATTTTTGAGGTTGTTCCTCGTGATTCTACTCCAAATCCCCAATAATGTGGAAGAATGCCACCATTACATGTGCCTTCGTTTCTTTGGAAAAAAGCATCCTCAGGACGACGAAGCTTAGGATTAGGTGACATGGTAATATTTTGGTGGTACTTTATTGCAAACCAATGATGAAGGTAAGTTTCATACGAAGGTATAGAGTTCCCTTCTTGGTCAACTAGTTCCGCATCAAAACTCTTAATTCCAACATGACCTTTTGGAAACTTTATATTCTCAAATGTTTTTGTTGCAATTGATCCTGGTCCCATTTCAAAACTCCCAGTTACAAAAATAGCTGTCTTGATATGATTTTCAGGCTTTTGATATAGTGAATATGATGTACTTGGTAGCAACAATAGTATTGAGAATGAAAGTATCATTGCATTAGAGATAAACTCCATGTTAACCTGAACATAAACAAGTAGTGTCACAAAATTAGTAATGAATTGTCTATGATGTTATTTTTTTTAAGGTAAGCTCAATTACATATAATTCAAACACATGATTAAAAGATTAGGTAGATTGATAAGTAAGTTTGAAAAAAAAAGTATATTGCTTACCATATGAGAAGAAGACAAAGGATTGATCATGATGAAGATTTGGTCTTTGTTGAAAATTAAAGCAATTGTTTAGATAAATTGGTGTACATACGATGGTCTTGTTTGGTGCTTTTATAATAGAAGATTTTGTAGCAATATAACTGGCATAACTAAATGTAGATTTAATACACACGTAAAATGTTTATTTCCATTTGTCGCTAAAGCATGTGTTTGCAATCTACAGGTAATGATTTGAACAAAATTTATTAATAATTGTTAGTGACTTTTATGAAACTACAAATCATTAAGCAACTGTTTAGATCTATTTATGGGTACAATAATTGGTGTCAATTGATACTTTATGTAAGAATTAGTTTCTATAATAATTTCAATCCCTCTTCATGGTAAACTTTTGTTTTAGTTTTCTGTTTCTTTTAATTATAAATCCAAAGGTGGGGGAATGTGTATACATTACTTATTAACCAACAAATTAAACTCCTTTAAAGCACGAAATTAGTTATCTCACAATATTATGCAGTGTCTTTTTAATGCCAAATAAGATTTTAAATACTTTTTGTTTTTATGATATGATTTACAAAATCAACATGTTAGACTTGTCTCTTTTAAAGAATGAAACAAAATAAATATGCTTCTTCATATGAATACAAGTTTGCTTCCACGTTCAATCAAATATTATTGGTGATTACTTTTCTGTTTTTTTTTTCAAAAGAAATAGAAAATACACATCTAACATTGAAAAATATTTTATTCATTAAAATTTTCACTAACATATCTACTTGTAAGAATACATAATTTGGAAAATGAGATTCTCACTCTCCCCATTTTCTCTATTAGATATTCTCAATATTTCAGCTCTTTTTCTTTTCAATATCTTTATCTCTAAATTGAATTTCAATATTAAATTTTCAATAATTACAAGTAATCTTATATTGCAATTTAAATCCCAAATTTAACCCATATAATTAAATATGTTTATTGCAATTTTCTGATTACAATATAACTTATATTAGAAAATATTTACTTATTTTAAATTTTAATTATACATAAATAAGAATTTATGTTATATAATATTGGAGCTAGATTCCTAATTTTGAATTAAACAATAACCCTAATTTAGTTAATTTGAAATTTCAAAATATGTTTATTAAATAACAATAAAATTTACTAAAATAATTTATGATATATTTTTACCATGATCACTTAGATTTTTGTGATAGAAAATTGTGACATCCTTTAACATGAAAATTTTTGTGTGTTATTATTGATATTAGTATAATTAATCTCACCGTTTCAAAATAGTAGTCTTTTTAGGTTCATTTTTTCAAAATAGTAATTCTTGACTTTATATAGCTATTTTTTTATAATACTCTTATATCTAGTTAAGAAGATTAATAAATACTTGCCTTAAAAAAAAACACATTTGTCATAAAAATATGTTGGTCGAGACCTAAAGGATAAAATATATTTGTTATTGGTAGATAGTGGCACAATTAATGCCAATAGTAGTTGAAAAACTAAGGATATTTTTGTCTAAATTTTTATAATTGAATGTTTTCTAATATGTATGCATGACTTGAAAAGATTATTATTTTAAAATAGAGGGAGTGTATATTATATTATATAAAGTATATTTCTAAAAAATAATTATGTATTTGATGATACAATTTCTAAACTTAATGAAAATATTTTTTCCAACGAATAATATAGTCCCTTCATCCCCTTTTTTAAGAGATTATTTAGATATTTCCTTATTCATTTTCATATGACTCTGTTCTAATTGGTCGTTGCATGAATTATATTTTATCAAAATAACCTTAATTATTTTAGTGCATGTATCATAAATGCTACCGAATGTCTCTTTCTCTCTCTTATGATTGAAAAAAGAAAGAGTTTAATTTTAAGAATTAAAAGACCACTACTAATATTCTCTCTCCATATACATTAATTATTTAAGGGTTTCTTAAAAAAAATATTACAATTACAGACAAATTTATTGCTTAAAATGAAATTAACCAACTTTCTTAAAATGCATAAAATAGTTAATGTTTTATAATTAGTATGATTACCCGTGTAATGTAACATTGTGATTTTTCTAATTCATGATAAAGTGATTGAAAATAATTATAAGAGTTAGTTGAATTTAATTTTAAAGAATAATTAATAAATATGTGAAAATTTTGTGTGTAAGATTTAATAGAAAATTTTATTAGAAAAAAAATTGAGTTATACACTACCAGTTTAAGAATACACAACAGTGAGAACAATTAAAAAGAAAACAAAATTGACTAGCACTTGTTTTACGGTCAAAGAAAAAACACAGAAAATGTGGCATTTGCTACACTCAATTTCATTCACTTGATTTTATAATAAATGTGTTACAAGAGGTGTTCTATGCAAATAGATGTAATAAAAATATTATAACTTTATCGCTAAGAGACAAAAATTAGATGGTGCAATAAAAGAGATGCCACCATGCAACATGTGTACAATTGTTGGATGCAGTCATGATAGTCCATGTGCAATGTGGAGCAACTTGCAAGGGAGGTGCAGGTGTAAATGTTTTAGGCAATGATAGATTTCTTATGTAGAAGTAAACTATAAATACATACATACATATATATATATATATATATATATATATATATATATATATAGGCTTATAAATTACGGAAGCAAACCACATCTTCTTACTTATTCTTGTATTATTCTGTTATGTACGATGAAGTCCGCAGTACCTCTTCTCCTTCCTATTTCTTCTTCTTTCACTTCTCAAAATACATACACTTCCAATTTCATAATTATAAGTTCAAGGAGTATTCCAAAGCTAAAAGCATGTAATTCTTTTCTTCGCTTGATCTATACTATTGGTAAGTTATTCTTAATCTTTCTCTTGCCTTTCCCTTATCAAATCTGGACATTTTCCTTTCTCCTAACCATTTTTATTTTCTATGTGGTTCATGGGAATGGTTTGTTGCTAAATTAATGATGATTTATTAAAGACCCTATCCAAAGTGATAAATTTCTTCACCTATCACTCATCTAAACCTCTATCTTTTAGCATCTCTTTGAGGTAAGGGAGCTGACTCTTTGTTTGTCTCCTTTACATTGGTTGCTTAGTGTAAATAGGAAAATATTGAGTGTTGTTGTTTTGGTGATAGAAGATATGATCTTAATATGTTTTCGCAAGGAAAAAGAGAAAAAGAAAATGCATACTGGAGTTGGTGAGATCATTATGCGCATAGGGAAAAAAAATTAGCATGAAGTTTGGATCTTATGATACCTGAAATGGAAGCTAAGCTATATAAGTCTATACATGCTTATTGTTTTTACATGTTAAAGTAGAAAGACTATTATAGATATATATTATGCCTATTCTTGCAAAGTTATAAATTACCAACCGTGAATCATTTGAGATTTTGATATCATTGTATGAGTAGAATTGTGAGCCATATAGGGACTATTTGAGTACTATTGAATGGGTTCAAAACAGATAACGAAGTTAGAAGGAATAAGATACTTTACTTTCCATAGGTAGATAAAGAAAAAGAATTTAAACTAAGAACTCAAGTTTAGATATTATCATAAAGAAAAAGAATTTAAACTGAGAACTTAAGTTTAGATATTAAGGTAATTATTTGAATGAATTATAAATGGTATAAAAATAATAATAAATAAATAAATTGTCTAAAAACCTATTCTTAAAGAGTGTGCAACTGTTACACAACATCACTCTGCCTTAGGCACTATAAGAGGAAAAAGTAAAAGAAAACTGAATTTTTTTCTCTCTAAATAGAATGATGATAATTACCATTAAATAATAAGTTTAACGATTCGAAAAACAGGAATCGTGCTCAAAATAGATAGGCATATTGTTTAAAGTTTAAAACGTTTCCTTTTATGATAGCTCTTTTTTAGTGACTATATAGGAAAAAGGAGAACTTTGTAAGTAAGAATAGTCCTAATAAAATCTAGAGAAAGTGACTGGATATGTTATAGGAAAAAAAAGGAAAAGAAATTATTATTCACAAAGATGTGAATTATGTATTTAAAATATTCTAGAATAGTCCACAATAGGCTTTAAAAAAATGGCGAAGTAAATTAATTTAATTATCATTTTTAAGTTTCATTTTAATGGAATTTTCTAATATTTATTTAATAAATCCATTAGTAGATTATTTGACATTTTAAATTCTTAAGCAACATAGATAATATAATAATTTTAGGATTTAATATCCTTGATGAATAAGATAATAATTAGTAGCTGTCTCTTAGACAAAAACATATTAGCATATATTGTTCAACATTTTTAGTAGTGTAAAAAATGTGAGACAAATAGTTGTTGAAAAATCCTAAAGGATTTTTGTTATTCAAGGCCTTGAGAATAAGGTGATAAGCAATGACGTAAAATATATTATTGAGTAGCATGTGTGAGTTGTCGAGGAACGCCTACAAAGCGTTGGGAAGGCTAGTGGTGGTACCATTGGTATCCTTGAGGATATATAGATGTGTGAATCCACATGAAGCCGGAGCCGTTACAAACTCCATGTTGTGGTGGTGATCCCCACATACATATTTCCTAACGAAACCCCAATTGCTCTGAGATCATATCTAGTGCCACCCCAATGGTTTATATTTGACATGTGTCATTTTGCGGATTCGCCCTGTTGCTGCTGCTACACCATGCTTAAGAGACACGTCAAACGGATTCGTCCACATGTTGGAGATCTCCATGGAGTTGAGTCTACATATATGGCATGACTATTATTGTAGAAGTATATGCTTTATAAACTTGTCTATTGTCTTTATTGAATATTAAGGTTTCATATTTTAGATGTATGAGTTATTAAGTGTAGGTTTTCATAATTTTATGAGCTTACCCACTACTAGAAAATAGGATTTTAACATCGATTATTAAGGACTTTCAACATCGGTTATCAACCAATGTTGAAAGTACCAATGTTGAAAGTAATATCGTTAACATCGGTTTTCCAAAACCGATGTTGAGATAAAAATGACAACATTGTTTTTTCAAAAAATTGATGTTATATAGTAAGAATTATAAAAAAAATGTCAAATATCTTCATATTAACATCGGTTTTTACCAAAACTGGTGTTAACTTATACATATAATATCGGTTTTTGCAAAAGCCAATGTTGTATTTGTATATTAACATCGGTTTTCGTAAAAACGATTTTGGTTGTCATCCAACAACATCGGTTTTTACTAAAAATCGATGTTGTTTTCTGATAACCAACATCGGCTTGTGGTAAAAATTGATGTTGTATGTTCAACAATAACATCGATTTTATAGAAACTGATGTTGTGAGTTCATGTTAACATCGGTTTTTGAGAAAACTGATGTTGTTTGTAAACATCAACGTCGGATTTTAGTAAAAATCGTTGTTGTTTTTTTAGATTTTTTCAATGTGTTTACTGTTTTTTTAGTTACCCCAAATTAACCTGCAAATTTAAAAGCAGAACCACAACAGATAATTTTTAGTCTGTTTTTAAACAATTTTTAGCAAAAATTCCTTAAAAATTGAATATTTACTATGAATTAAAAAAAATTTAATGTGCATATAACATGAATTGTAAAAAATGTAAATAAGTACACTACAATTGCAAAACTACTTAAACACTAATTGTTTCATTTTTAACTTTCAAATAGTAGCTTGTCTGTTGGATGCGAAGCGCTTCCAATCTCTTTGGTTTCAATGGTCTAACATCATTGAAATATGGAATGATATAATAAAACATAAGTTAATAATATATAATATTCATTATAACAAAATGAAATACATTTGAATTAAACTATTACCATTTTCCAATTATTCTTGAAACTTCCTAAGATTATAGTTGACATCCGGTGCATGACGTAATACTCGCACGCAGTACTTCCTTTTTGTCTATTACACTAAATACATTATGAAATTTAGATATTCAATGTTAATTTCAAATTAGTCTACACAATATTAAAATATAACTAGAAGCATTGTTTAAATGACTTACTTTAACAACAATCCACCTAGCAGTAGCCTTGGATTTACTTTGTGGAGTATCGTCAAATCCTTTCAAAGCATTGTTCAATACAAACATGGATGTGAATTGCACAATTAAAATATTGATGTTCCCAAATAATGCTAATGTAAATGTATTGAAAAATATATCTGACCTGATAATAATTCCTTTCAGGAAGTCTAGCCTATTATGCAACGAACAAAACCAGATAACAACATTTTCCTTTGTGCTGACATGAGTAGCTGAACGACCATCTACAGGCTCAGGAGGTAGTGTGAGTACCTGAGATTGCATCTACGATTGAAATTGGGATTGCATCTGGCTAAAGGACAACATTACTTGTCGAGTCACTTTTTCTGTGATCGACTCCTCCAGCTGGTCCCTGATTTTTTGCGTCAACTGCTCCATGTGTTTCGGAGCCATGGACGAACATGTGTGGGAGGTCCTTGGAGCCGATCCAAAGTATTGTTTGATCATGGCATTGGCTCCAATAGCACGCATACGACCAGGGTGTTATGGTCGGCCAATGACAATAATCAATACATCTTAACGTCCATGGGCGACAAAGGAATCCTGTGAGGAATGATCCTCCATGGAATCCTATAAGGAACACATTTATTTGTTTACTCAATCAAACAATAAACATAAATAATTGCAATTGACAATTGAAAGTGACTTCCAATCTTGTTAGCAATTTCCTTTGCCGCCTCAAACATCATTTGGTCAGTTTTCTTGGTGTAAGTCATTTTCCACTTCACGTGTCGTCTGATGGAAGATGGCACATTGGTTACTTCCTAACCTGTATTTTTTATACTAAAACTTGCACTTACTTTAAAATTTTATAAATTTTAGTAGTTATGTATTTACTAATTTTTATTTCCATATATCATGAAATTCTATTGACAATTGCCTTTATGAAATGCAAAAAATTTACATCTTTTTTCTGAATAAATTAATAAAGTATTTTTGAATATTTCTATAAACATTGTTTAATGGACTTGCAGTGATAGTCAATTAATACAAATGTACACAAATTGAAAGGAGGATTGCGGATTGGTGACAGAAAATTAAGCTAAAGATGAAAATTGGCTAATAAATTTAATTAAGTGCTAATCACAATATTGTTATCTTAATGACTTGCTGATATTAATTTATGACATCTAGAAATAATTTAGTACAACTCAATTTTTTTAAAACACTAGAAAAGCTTCCTTGATTGTGCATTTTGAAATTGAATTTAAATAATATTATTTTAATCAACGACGTTTAAACTAATTAAATTTTTGAAGGATCTTTGTTATAACTAATGACGACTAACTATCATTATTCTTGCTAATTTCTTGACTTTTATTTTTCACTTTTGTCGTATAATCTTATATTATCAAATCATAAGTCTAGATAAAATTCGATGGAATTTTCAATTGAAACTCCTAAAAAAATAACATTTATTTAATTATGTTTTACGAGAATAAATTTAATTTTCACTGGAAATATATGTAAATATGTGTGTGTACATACATAAAATCAACTCCTATTACTAAAACTCACATTACTAAATTGATTAAGAGGACATGAATTTTCCTTATTGTATCTAAATGTTAGTTTGTAGGAAAATTTGATATATTATGTGTTTCTAAATTCAAATATCCTTTTAAAAAATGTTTTGGGATTTTCTAAAGGATCTATTCCTTTTTCTTATCTTGGGTTGCCCCTCTTTTAAGCTCCTAGAAGGGTTCTTTACTCTTCTTTATGGGAATAGTACAATTGATTCAAACAGTTGTGTGGAGTAGCTTGTTATATGGTTTTCACATTTACTCTTGGGCTATAGCTACATTGAAGATGCTTGATACGTGGCTTCAAAAATTCATTTGTATTGGTGATATTGACGAGAGAAAATTATTCACAATATCCTGAAGAAAAAAAAAAAAGGTGATCTCCTTTAGAGATGGGTGGCCTTTGAATTAGATCACTATAATTAATCAATAATGTTGCAATTATGAAGCTAATTTGGTCTTTAGCCATTTCAGATGAGCCTTGGGCTTTTTGTGCTATTCTAGATTTCTTAAGGTTGGTACTCCTGGGGAATCCTATATCTTCTCTTCTATTTGGACAGGGATCAAGGATTTTTTTTGGATTGTTAAGGAACATTCGGTTTGGTTAGTTGGAGATCTTATTAACATCTCCTTCTGGTTGGATAATTGGCTTGATGAATCGACAACAATCACTCTAAATATTCTAGAGTTGACTCGAAACTCATTCCAGCCCATGGTGAAGGGCTTAAATAGGAATAAATGTTGGGTGCTTCCTCAAGAGTTCACACTATCTTTTCCTAGCTAGCGGAAGACATTAAATTTTTTATTATTCCTTTAGAGGAGATCATAGATAAACCCATTTGGATCCCCTCAAATTTAGGAAACATGACTTTTAAAGGAGTGTTTTCTTTCTTCCAAACTAACTTGCAATCATTATCTTGGCATAAGATCTTACGTAAAAAAGGAATCTCGCCATCAAAATCCTTTTTGTTTTGGAGATGGATTCATGATTGTTCATCTTCGGATGATAATTTGAATGTAGGGTTTTTTTTTTCTTTTGCCTCTATTTGTTATCATTGTGGAGCTATTGTTGATAATGCAAAACAACTATTTCAGGAATGTCCCTTAGCAATGAAGCTTTGGAACTAGCTTAGTCACTTATTGCAATGTAGCAAGTCTTTTTCTTCTGCTATGAACCTGTTTCATACTTGCTGCAATTCAATTAGCTCATAGGTCAAGGATGTGCACGTTTCTTTAGTTGTACACATCATTTAGCTTATTTGGTATAATAGGAACCAAGCTAGGTGTGAAAGTGGCCCTTTTCAGTATGAGCACATTGTCCACAAAGTTATCTCAAAAGGGATGGATTAAGTGCAACATTGATGGTGCAACAAATAGTTGTCTGGGGCCTTGAGCTAGCAGGGGAATTTTTCGTAATTCTAGGGGTGCTTTTTTGGGTTGTTTCTCGCACTCTTTGGATATTTCAATTGCTTTTCATGCTGAGTTGCAAGTTTCATTTTTAGCTATTGAAATAGCACAAGGCAAAGGTCTGGATCAATTATGGTTGAAAGGTGACTCATTGTCATTGCCACAAGTTTTCAAATCTCATCTCCTGGTGCCGTGGAGGTTTCAAAATAGATGGATTAATTGTTTGTCATATACTAAGTGAATCTCTTTCCATAACTCCCATATTTGTGTGAACGAAATTATTGTACGAATAGATAGCGAATCGTGGTTTACATGCACAAGGTATCATATGGTGGGATATAGTCCAAATCTTTTATTGCTAATACTTCTGTTCATGATAAGTTGAATATGCCTAATTATAGGTTTTGCTATTTTTTTTATTTGGATGGATTTGGTTTTATGTCCTCCTATGTTTGTTGTTATTTCCTTTTTTGATGAACAAATTTGGTTTGCGGGCATATGATTGATTGCCCCTATGGTGCCGACATAATTGGAATGATAGGGTTTTATCATGATGCGTTTGCAATCCTTTGCTTAAAAAAATATCCTCTTTTAAATTGATTTTTGAATATGATAATAAAATTATGTATCTATATTCTTTTAATATATCGTCATTGTCATCATCTTTATTATGCTCCTAATGACCTATAATGTTGAGCTTTTCTTGTTAAAAAGTAAGAGAAAATGTTCAAGCATATAACCAAATGTATGACAAAATTATAATTATAAGTATAAAAGGACAACTAATTAAAAAATATATGTTATTTAGAAATACCTAAAGAATCAGTTTGTGGGTTCAATTTGAAATGTGTTCATAAAAAAAGCATGTTTAGAGCAAAATGCATAATACTCCTTTAAACAATCGGACATTTGAATATCAATTGAAAGGAAAAAAAAATTATGTCATCTCTATTGTCTTTTGTTCATTCCTCTTGTATGCACCATACGATGGAATATAAAAAAGAAAAGAAAAAGAACTCCGTATTGAGATATGGACAAAAGGAGTGTTGATGTTTATGTTGTCATGAACCAACTATCACAAAATAAAATAAAGCACTAAGTGAAGGGACATGAATAATTTAAAATTACATTTTTAATATCATTGTGGTAGTTCCTCTGCCAAATAGATGTAGAAATGTCCCATAGCTCCAGTACGAAACTCATTTTTATATCTAGATTCTAGAGTCAAAATTTCACCATCATGAATCTTGATTGAACCCGGTTGTGGATAACAAACAGACATTCCAATGAGATAACCTTTCTCATTTCCAGCCTCTTTTCCCGTTCCATATTTTGGTGTTGATGTACATAAAGTCCTTCCATCCTAAATGGTAGGAGAACATAAATTTTAGAGTTGAAGATGCATTGTTATATATGACCTTTTACAATGATATGAAATTAGAAAATTTATTGAATAAAAAGTCATTCACAAAAAGTTTCACAAAATTAATACGTAACTAATAACAAATGGTTTATAAGAATGGCGAAAAATACTGTTCATCACCTGTCCATATAAAGTTGCATTTACAACACCTGAATGCATATGAGCAGTGCCATAAATTAGATAACCTCCATTTTCCATTGGGATGTTTGCTTTTTGGACATGAGGAGAATCACCACCACCACCAGCTGGAATGGTATACTCTGCCTGCAAGGAATTAAGATTTACTTTTGTTCACTCACTCTAATAAGATTGAAAAGTATATTGTTTTATCATAAAGTACTGTCTTGAAAAACTTATCTACCAGACAATCATGAAGTATTTTGGAACCATTTGACCTCACTTTGTCGGTGGAATCAAGTATGTAAACCTTAACTGGTATTTGGTATATGTTCCAATCAACCCAACTAATTTTGTATCTTAAGGAAACCATTCTCCTTGAACCTTGAAAACCCTCTATTTGCTTGCATTGTAAGTTGTCCTGACAACAAAAGAGACCTCCTTTATAATTTGTAGTCAATCTTTGGTTATGTATATCCCTTGTGACATTATAAAAGTCCTTCGGGAGATTCATATTGTCACATCTACATTGAGTGCAGGCTTTCTTATCTTGTGCACCACGTGTATCAATGACCATGATGTTGAGCAACCATTTCTCCTCATATCCATTTTTAATTTTTGTTGGGTTACCTTGTTCTATAGCAAAAGGATCGGGAATTTTTGAGGTTGTTCCTCGTGATTCTACTCCAAATCCCCAATAATGTGGAAGAATGCCACCATTACATGTGCCTTCGTTTCTTTGGAAAAAAGCATCCTCAGGACGACGAAGCTTAGGATTAGGTGACATGGTAATATTTTGGTGGTACTTTATTGCAAACCAATGATGAAGGTAAGTTTCATACGAAGGTATAGAGTTCCCTTCTTGGTCAACTAGTTCCGCATCAAAACTCTTAATTCCAACATGACCTTTTGGAAACTTTATATTCTCAAATGTTTTTGTTGCAATTGATCCTGGTCCCATTTCAAAACTCCCAGTTACAAAAATAGCTGTCTTGATATGATTTTCAGGCTTTTGATATAGTGAATATGATGTACTTGGTAGCAACAATAGTATTGAGAATGAAAGTATCATTGCATTAGAGATAAACTCCATGTTAACCTGAACATAAACAAGTAGTGTCACAAAATTAGTAATGAATTGTCTATGATGTTATTTTTTTTAAGGTAAGCTCAATTACATATAATTCAAACACATGATTAAAAGATTAGGTAGATTGATAAGTAAGTTTGAAAAAAAAAGTATATTGCTTACCATATGAGAAGAAGACAAAGGATTGATCATGATGAAGATTTGGTCTTTGTTGAAAATTAAAGCAATTGTTTAGATAAATTGGTGTACATACGATGGTCTTGTTTGGTGCTTTTATAATAGAAGATTTTGTAGCAATATAACTGGCATAACTAAATGTAGATTTAATACACACGTAAAATGTTTATTTCCATTTGTCGCTAAAGCATGTGTTTGCAATCTACAGGTAATGATTTGAACAAAATTTATTAATAATTGTTAGTGACTTTTATGAAACTACAAATCATTAAGCAACTGTTTAGATCTATTTATGGGTACAATAATTGGTGTCAATTGATACTTTATGTAAGAATTAGTTTCTATAATAATTTCAATCCCTCTTCATGGTAAACTTTTGTTTTAGTTTTCTGTTTCTTTTAATTATAAATCCAAAGGTGGGGGAATGTGTATACATTACTTATTAACCAACAAATTAAACTCCTTTAAAGCACGAAATTAGTTATCTCACAATATTATGCAGTGTCTTTTTAATGCCAAATAAGATTTTAAATACTTTTTGTTTTTATGATATGATTTACAAAATCAACATGTTAGACTTGTCTCTTTTAAAGAATGAAACAAAATAAATATGCTTCTTCATATGAATACAAGTTTGCTTCCACGTTCAATCAAATATTATTGGTGATTACTTTTCTGTTTTTTTTTTCAAAAGAAATAGAAAATACACATCTAACATTGAAAAATATTTTATTCATTAAAATTTTCACTAACATATCTACTTGTAAGAATACATAATTTGGAAAATGAGATTCTCACTCTCCCCATTTTCTCTATTAGATATTCTCAATATTTCAGCTCTTTTTCTTTTCAATATCTTTATCTCTAAATTGAATTTCAATATTAAATTTTCAATAATTACAAGTAATCTTATATTGCAATTTAAATCCCAAATTTAACCCATATAATTAAATATGTTTATTGCAATTTTCTGATTACAATATAACTTATATTAGAAAATATTTACTTATTTTAAATTTTAATTATACATAAATAAGAATTTATGTTATATAATATTGGAGCTAGATTCCTAATTTTGAATTAAACAATAACCCTAATTTAGTTAATTTGAAATTTCAAAATATGTTTATTAAATAACAATAAAATTTACTAAAATAATTTATGATATATTTTTACCATGAGCACTTAGATTTTTGTGATAGAAAATTGTGACATCCTTTAACATGAAAATTTTTGTGTGTTACTATTGATATTAGTATAATTAATCTCACCGTTTCAAAATAGTAGTCTTTTTAGGTTCATTTTTTCAAAATAGTAATTCTTTTGACTTTATATAGCTATTTTTTTTATAATACTCTTATATCTAGTTAAGAAGATTAATAAATACTTGCCTTAAAAAAAAACACATTTGTCATAAAAATATGTTGGTCGAGACCTAAAGGATAAAATATATTTGTTATTGGTAGATAGTGGCACAATTAATGCCAATTGTAGTTGAAAAACTAAGGATATTTTTGTCTAAATTTTTATAATTGAATGTTTTCTAATATGTATGCATGACTTGAAAAGACTATTATTTTAAAATAGAGGGAGTGTATATTATATTATATAAAGTATATTTCTAAAAAATAATTATGTATTTGATGATACAATTTCTAAACTTAATGAAAATATTTTTTCCAACGAATAATATAGTCCCTTCATCCCCTTTTTAAAGAGATTATTTAGATATTTTCTTATTCATTTTCATATGACTCTGTTCTAATTGGTCGTTGCATGAATTATATTTTATCAAAATAACCTTAATTATTTTAGTGCATGTATCATAAATGCTACCGAATGTCTCTTTCTCTCTCTTATGATTGAAAAAAGAAAGAGTTTAATTTTAAGAATTAAAAGACCACTACTAATATTCTCTCTCCATATACATTAATTATTTAAGGGTTTCTGAAAAAAAATATTACAATTACAGACAAATTTATTGCTTAAAATGAAATTAACCAACTTTCTTAAAATGCATAAAATAGTTAATGTTTTATAATTAGTATGATTACCCGTGTAATGTAACATTGTGATTTTTCTAATTCATGATAAAGTGATTGAAAATAATTATAAGAGTTAGTTTAATTTAATTTTAAAGAATAATTAATAAATATGTGAAAATTTTGTGTGTAAGATTTAATAGAAAATTTTATTAGAAAAAAAATTGAGTTATACACTACCAGTTTAAGAATACACAACAGTGAGAACAATTAAAAAGAAAACAAAATTGACTAGCACTTGTTTTACGGTCAAAGAAAAAACACAGAAAATGTGGCATTTGCTACACTCAATTTCATTCACTTGATTTTATAATAAATGTGTTACAAGAGGTGTTCTATGCAAATAGATGTAATAAAAATATTATAACTTTATCGCTAAGAGACAAAAATTAGATGGTGCAATAAAAGAGATGCCACCATGCAACATGTGTACAATTGTTGGATGCAGTCATGATAGTCCATGTGCAATGTGGAGCAACTTGCAAGGGAGGTGCAGGTGTAAATGTTTTAGGCAATGATAGATTTCTTATGTAGAAGTAAACTATAAATACATACATACATATATATATATATATATATATATATATATATATATATATATATTACGGAAGCAAACCACATCTTCTTACTTATTCTTGTATTATTCTGTTATGTACGATGAAGTCCGCAGTCCGCAGTACCTCTTCTCCTTCCTATTTCTTCTTCTTTCACTTCTCAAAATACATACACTTCCAATTTCATAATTATAAGTTCAAGGAGTATTCCAAAGCTAAAAGCATGTAATTCTTTTCTTCGCTTGATCTATACTATTGGTAAGTTATTCTTAATCTTTCTCTTGCCTTTCCCTTATCAAATCTGGACATTTTCCTTTCTCCTAACCATTTTTATTTTCTATGTGGTTCATGGGAATGGTTTGTTGCTAAATTAATGATGATTTATTAAAGACCCTATCCAAAGTGATAAATTTCTTCACCTATCACTCATCTAAACCTCTATCTTTTAGCATCTCTTTGAGGTAAGGGAGCTGACTCTTTGTTTGTCTCCTTTACATTGGTTGCTTAGTGTAAATAGGAAAATATTGAGTGTTGTTGTTTTGGTGATAGAAGATATGATCTTAATATGTTTTCGCAAGGAAAAAGAGAAAAAGAAAATGCATACTGGAGTTGGTGAGATCATTATGCGCATAGGGAAAAAAAATTAGCATGAAGTTTGGATCTTATGATACCTGAAATGGAAGCTAAGCTATATAAGTCTATACATGCTTATTGTTTTTACATGTTAAAGTAGAAAGACTATTATAGATATATATTATGCCTATTCTTGCAAAGTTATAAATTACCAACCGTGAATCATTTGAGATTTTGATATCATTGTATGAGGAGTAGAATTGTGAGCCATATAGGGACTATTTGAGTACTATTGAATGGGTTCAAAACTGTCATACCCCATTTTTGACCCGTTTTTTTTTAATTCTTTTTTTCGTCTTTTAAGCCGGAAATTTCCGTCGTTTCAGACGAAATTTCGGCAGGGAGGTATTTTAAAATACCTCATTTTTGTTTCGAAGACGACCTTTTTTTATTTATTTATTTATTTATTTTATTTTTATTTTTTTTTATTATTATTATTATTATTCTTATTTATTATTTTCTTCTTTTTTTTTCCTTTTATTAAGTGTTTTTATTATTTTCGTTTTTATCATTATTAGTATCTTCTTTTTATTATTTTATTTTTATTTTTATTTTATTTTATTTTATTTTATTTTGCTGTTTTATATTTTGTTTTTTTTTCTTTTTTTTTTCTTTCTTTCCTTTTTTCCTTTTTCTTCTTTTCGGTCTTTTTTGGTCCAGGCCCAGAGGGGCGTTTCGTTTTTTACCCTAATTCTGTCCTTTAAATACTGCATTAATTACTGTGCGTGTCAGAGGTGAATACAGTACCAATCAGTCAGAGTGCCGGAATAGCCAAGCCACCACAAACCACCAACACAGCCTCCCTCAGGCCACCGCCTACCACCATTTCACAAATCCATACAAATCACCCAAAAAAAAAAAAAAACCAACAGAAACAAAAATCCAAAACACATTCAACACCACAAATTCATATTCCGTAACCACAAATCACACGATTTGTACCCCAATCATCACACAGATCACGGAAACCGAATCGGCATAAACCAAAACAATACGAATCCAGAACCATACACTACACGGTCCTAACTCACCAGTTACTAGCCCAAAACCATTTCAGCCCAGCCAAACACGAAGGAAAAGGGTAGGATTTCTGCCCGTTTTGAGTTTAGATCTAGGCTTGCCGCGTCGTTTTTTTTGAAAACCGACCTCAGATTCATAACGAGTGAGTGAAGAGGGTTCGAGAGGTTTTTTTTTTTAAAAAAAGGGGGACTTGAGCTACTTCGGCACGGTGGCGCCGCCAGTGGCCGCCGCGCCGGGGGGGTGTTCTTGGCCGCAGAGGACTTCAGAAATGAAGAAAGAGAAGAGAGGAAAAGAAGAAGAGAGAGAAAGAGTTTTTAAAAAATGAATTAAACCGGCCCCCTAGCCCTTATATAGAGGCTGGACCGGTTTGGGTTTTTTTCCTTGAACCGAACTGGTTCGGTTCTCCCCTCTCTGGCCCGTTGGACTCATCTCTGGCCCATCTTCTTTTTTCTCTTCTTCTTCTTTTCTGATTTCTGCTCTCACCCCCCCTCTTCCTTACTGCACCCCCTTCTTCTTCTCTATTCTTTTTTTTTTTTTTTTTCTTCTCTTTTTTTTTTTTACGCACCATATTTATTTTATGTCTTGCATTTTTTTTATTTTTTATGCATCATATTTAATTTTATGCCTCGCATTTTTTATTTTCTTTATTTATTTTCCAGCACCATATTTAATTGTTTGTCTTGCATTTTATTTTCCAGCTCCATATTTATTTTTGTCTTGCACTTTTATTTTCTTTTTATGTACCCTATTTATTTTTGCCTTGCATTTTTATTTTATTTTTATGTCTTGCATTTTTTTTTAGCATCATATTTATTTTCGGTATTGCATTTTTACTTTCGTTTTATTTGATTTTCAGCATCATATTTATTTTATGTCTTGCATTTTTATTTCTCTTTATTTATTTTATGCGCCATACTTATTTATTGTTTTGCATTTCATGCATTTTTATTTCCTTTTTAGCATATTTACTTTAATGCATTTGCAACTTTTAGTTTAGTATTTTTTGTCATTTATTTTATTGCCAATTAGAATGTATCTAGGTCCAATGTAAATAAAAAAAAAATGAGAATCTGCACCGACACTCACATTTATTTTTATGTTTTCTGCCAAGGACGATAATGTAATTTGAACCGTATCCGAGGAAAAGGACCCTCACTTGATCCAACGTCATTTTTAAGGGGATCCGGCGCGTTTAGACTTATCTCTGCATAACTAAAGATCAAAAAAAAAAAAAAAAAAAAAAAGAGTCAAAACCCAAAAACTTTCCATAATCAAAAAAAAAAAGGGGTCAATCTTTATCCTTTCTTTCTTAATCAAATCTTTAATCAATCTTCAATCAATCAAAACTTTTTTTTTTTAATTTAAAATCTATCGAACTCACTTCTTTTATTTCTTCTATGCCTTTTTGGCCTCTTATCTTTCTTAAACTCTTCTTCTTTTTTTTTTTTGAACTTTAAAATCAATCAAAACCAACCACTCGACTTTCTACCCCGAACTACATGATTTTGATCCCATTCGGGTATGTAGGCAAAAGACTTTGTCTTTCCAAATCAATAAAAATAACAAAAACTTTTTTTTCTCCTTTCTTTTAAACCTATCTCTTTAATCTTTTCACACTTGAGCATTTATTTCCAAACAAATAATCAATTTAGCATAAAGATAAAATAAGCAAGAGGTTCCTATAGAGTACTATAGACGTTTAGGGTGCTAGTACCTTCCCTTTGCGTAACCAACCCCCGGACCTTTGATCTCTTAAAAACTAGGGTTTTTCGAGCTTTCTCCCTTTTCTTCGGAAAAATAAAAGATCGGTGGTGATCTTAAAATTGCGAGTCAACGCTAATCAATAGCTTGATATCCAAAAATCACCGCGACAGAAAAATGGCGACTCCACTGGGGATCACACTCCTAAGTGGGTTAAACCTATCTTGTTTTTCTTCATCTTTATGCTTTGTTATTATTTGAAGCTGTAAATACGTGCTTAAGTGTTTATCTTTTACGTGAGTGGTGAGATAAGTCCTACACCCGGACTTGAGGGAAACATAAGATAGGATGGTGGTATAATCATAGTGTCTTTCCGAGAGTGAGTTTCGGATGTGGCACATGTGATAACCCCGCTCAATGGAGGGATCTTGGGAGTATTATTATGTTGGCATGAGTAGTCGTGTTCGGCATTGATATTTTCAAGCGACCTATGAAGTTGAGGACCTTTAGTTACCTTTAACCCATCTTGGCCTTTTAGGACGTAGTGCGGTGGCTAATCAAGAGTAGTCTTGAATTGGTTGATGCGCGATACTACACTCAAACGAGGCTTTCCTATGGACGTTGTTGGACCGGGAGTAGTCCCGTAATCCGACAATATTCGGAAGTGGTCAATGACTTTGGGAACTTGGTAGAACCCGTGATACAGGTACATATGAAACCATAGTCCTTACCAAATGGCGTGTTTACCCTTAACTCCAACATTTTGGACTTAACTTCACCATGTTTTCTCCGTACTTTGGCATAATCATGCATACACGCATCCATGCATAATTTTTTTTTTTTTTTCATCCAAATTATCGAAGGACTTAGACAAGCTTTTTGTAAACTTTGTAGATATGGACATCCCACTGAGAAGCACTAGGAAGTACCTTTTCAAAAAAACAGACTTGTTGAGATTAAGGGAGCTAGCATCTTTAGTAAGTGATCCAGTGGATTTTCAAACTCACCATGGGAAGTTACTCAGAATTCTTAGAGTAGATGTTGAGGAAGGATGCCTAGAGACCCTGGTTCAGTTCTATGACCCGCTCTACCATTGCTTCACATTTCCCGATTACCAGCTTGTCCCCACACTTGAAGAGTACTCCTACCTAGTTGGCTTACCTGTGCCTGACAAGATACCTTTCCATGGTTTTGAGCCTACCCCTAAACCCTCCGACATCGCAGCCGCTCTCCATCTTAAAACCTCCATCATCCAAGCAAACCTTACCTCTAAAGGAGGCCTCCAAGGTCTTCCCACCCACTTCCTCTACCAACAAGCCTCCATATTTGCTGAAGCAGCTAGTACGCTTGCCTTCCATTCTATCCTAGCCCTCCTTATATATGGCCTTTTACTCTTCCCAAATATTGACAACTTCATCGATATCAATGCCATTAAAATCCTCCTTACAAAGAACCCCGTACCCACTCTACTCGCCGATACCTACCACTCTATCCATGACCGTACCCAGGCTGGCCGTGGAACCATTTCTTGTTGTGCACCTTTACTCTATCTGTGGTTTACCTCCCACTTACCTCAATCCCGTGCCTTCAAGACCAATGATGACAAACTTTCTTGGCCTCACCGAATCATGACTCTTGACCCATCTGACATCGTTTGGTACCAAGCAGCTAGTGACGTTGGAGAGATTATTGTGAGTTGTGGTGAATATCCCAACGTACCTCTTTTGGGTATGCGTGGCGGAATTAGCTACAACCCACTTCTCGCTCGACGACAATTTGGGTACCCGATAAAGACAAAACCAAACAACCTTGCCTTGACTAATGAATTCTATCTTAACCATGGAGATCACTCGAACAAAAGGGAAAGATTCGCACAAGCTTGGAGCGCTATCCGCAGACTCAACAGAAGTCAGTTGGGGAAGAAATCAGACCATGTGCATGAATCTTACACCCAGTGGGTTATTGATAGGACCAAGAGCTTTGGCCTACCCTACCACTTACCTAGATACCTATCGTCCACCATCCCACCATCATCCTTGCCTATCCCCTTTGACACTAAGGAAGAGTTTCATGAACAATTAACCAAAGAAAGGCAAGAAAAAGAAACTTGGAAGAGGAGATGCCAGGAGCTCGAGCGAGAGAATGAGACTTTGAAGGGGAAGATAGCCCAACAGAGCCGTGAGCTTTTTATCCAGAACCAGAGGGTGATTGAGAAGGACGACTTGCTTCGCCGGAAAGACGCTTTGCTCCACCAAGATGCTAGAAGGAAGAGGAGGTTTATGGATTTGTTCTCCCGTGCACATTCAGATTCCGAGGATCCATCTACTCCGGGAGTTTGAGTCTGAGGTTCTTAGGACCTTATGTTTAGATTTTGGCTCCCGAAATCTCTTGACTTGTAAAAAAAAAAAAATAATAATAATAATAATAATAAATTCTTTGTAATATTCCAATGCTTAAGTGAAGTGTTTCAGTTTATGATATTTACAATTTCTCTAACAAGTTCTTCGATAATAATTTGTTCTCTTTCTTTTTGCATAAGCATAAGCATGCATCATGTTGCATTCATAGTTTCTAAATCGAGTCTCACACTGTGTTCTCTACTGCAAAAGGAGGGTCAATCAGCCGCCGCCCAAGGAAAGTGGCCCGGCGAATTCTCCACAAACCAACTCGCATTTACAACACCAAGGCCAATCGGAAGAGGATGGATTTAGTTGAACAAGAAAATCAGAGTCTCAGGGAGGAGGTTGCCACTTTACGAGAGGGAATGGATAGGTTGACGACCATGATGAATGCACTCCTGTCAGCCCAGAACTCTCAAGCTGCCGCCGCTGCTGTAGAGCAGCCTTTGGTGAGCACAACCCCGCTATCTACAGTGACTTCTCCACCCCTCTTTCTGCCTCCAGGTTGTACATGGGGAATGCCACCTCCGGTCTGTGGAAGCCCCCAACCCGCCGTATCTGAAGTTCCACTTCCTTTCGCTCAGCAGTCAGCACCGGTTCCGCAACCCGGTACCTCTTTCCCTCAAGCTGCAATGACCTATTCAGCACCACTGATCCACACTATTCAACAAGAGGTTGAGCCAATTTTCCAAGCTGAAAATGTTGTAGCCTTCGACAAGATGGAAGAACTCCAAGAAAGATTTGATGGTATGCAAAGAGAAGTCGAAGCCCTCCGAGGAAGAGATCTGTTCGGGAAGGACGCCTGTGAATTATGCTTGGTCCCAAATGTTACTATCCCTCACAAGTTCAAGGTGCCAGACTTCGAGAAGTATAAAGGGAACTCCTGTCCCCGCAGCCACTTGGTGATGTACGCGCGGAAAATGTCCATGTATACTGACAATCATAAGCTGCTTATTCATTTCTTTCAGGACAGCCTGACTGGGGCCGCTCTAAAGTGGTATATGAATTTGGACAGTGCGAGCATTCGTACTTTCAATGACCTGGGTGAAGCGTTCATCCGGCAGTATAAGTACAATCTGGACATGGCCCCAGATCGTGATCAACTCCGTGCGATGACACAAAAAGAGAAGGAAACGTTCAAGGAGTATGCCCAGCGTTGGAGGGAAGTGGCTGCCCAGATTATCCCGCCGTTGGAAGAAAGGGAAATGACCAAAATATTTCTGAAGACCCTGAGCCAGTTTTATTACGAGAAAATGGTTGCAAGTGCACCAACAGACTTCACCGAAATGGTCAACATGGGGGTACGATTAGAGGAAGGTGTCCGAGAAGGACGTTTGACTGGGGAAAGTACCCCTGCCGCAAGTAATGCCAAGAAGTTTGGAGGCCACTTTGCGAAGAAGAAAGATCAAGAGGTGGGAATGGTAGCTCATGGTAAGCCTCAGCAGAATTTCACCCCATATCGTCAGGTTGCGAACGTCGCATCCGCTATCCCAAACCCATCATATCACCAACAAAGGCCACATTACCCCTACCAATACCCTCCACAACAATACCCTCCACAACAATATCATCCGCAACAATATCCTCCACAGCAATACCATCAGCCACAATACCCTCAAAAACAACAAAATCGCCCGCAAAACCCCCAACAACCATATCACTCACAAAACCGCCAGAAAACAACCTTTGATCCAATCCCAATGAAATATGCTGACTTACTCCCCGCCCTGCTCGCCAAAAACCTTGTCCAGGTCAGAACACCCCCTCGTACACCAGATGTTTTACCTCCCTGGTTTCGTCATGATTTAACCTGCGCTTTCCACCAAGGGGCCCCAGGTCATGACGTTGAAAACTGCTATGTCCTGAAGAATGAAGTGCAAAAACTAGTCCGAGCCAACTTGCTATCCTTCAAAGATCAGAATCCCAATGTTCAGGCGAACCCTCTGCCGAACCATGGGCCTGCTGTCAACATGATACAAGATTGTGATGAAGACGGTGTTATCCTGAACGTCCAGCACGTTCGAACTCCCCTGGTCCCAATACATATCAAGATGTGCGAGGCAGCTTTGTTTGACCATGATCATGCAGCGTGTGAAATATGTCCTGTGAATGTAAAAGGATGCCCGAAAGTACAAGAGGACATACAAGGGCTGATAGACAGCAGAGAACTAATCATCACGAGGAAGGACAAAGAAGTGTGCGTCATTACCCTTGAGTTTCAGCGGTTGGAAATAAGCTATAACAGTGGGGAATCAACTACTACTCCACTGGTGATTAGTTTGCCAG
>NC_016091.4:13069160-13091585 GCF_000004515.6 Glycine max
GGCTTTGTGATGCTGTGCTTCCTCAGTTCACACTATCTTTTCCTAGCTCTAGCAGAAGACATTAAATTTTTTATTATTCCTTTAGAGGAGATCATAGATAAACCCATTTGGATCCCCTCAAATTTAGGAAACATGACTTTTAAAGGAGTGTTTTCTTTCTTCCAAACTAACTTGCAATCATTATCTTGGCATAAGATCTTACGTAAAAAAGGAATCTCGCCATCAAAATCCTTTTTGTTTTGGAGATGGATTCATGATTGTTCATCTACGGATGATAATTTGAATGTAGGGTTTTTTTTTTCTTTTGCCTCTATTTGTTATCATTGTGGAGCTATTGTTGATAATGCAAAACAACTATTTCAGGAATGTCCCTTAGCAATGAAGCTTTGGAACTAGCTTAGTCACTTATTGCAATGTAGCAAGTCTTTTTCTTCTGCTATGAACCTGTTTCATACTTGCTGCAATTCAATTAGCTCATAGGTCAAGGATGTGCACGTTTCTTTAGTTGTACACATCATTTAGCTTATTTGGTATAATAGGAACCAAGCTAGGTGTGAAAGTGGCCCTTTTCAGTATGAGCACATTGTCCACAAAGTTATCTCAAAAGGGATGGATTAAGTGCAACATTGATGGTGCAACAAATAGTTGTCTGGGGCCTTGAGCTAGCAGGGGAATTTTTCGTAATTCTAGGGGTGCTTTTTTGGGTTGTTTCTCGCACTCTTTGGATATTTCAATTGCTTTTCATGCTGAGTTGCAAGTTTCATTTTTAGCTATTGAAATAGCACAAGGCAAAGGTCCGGATCAATTATGGTTGAAAGGTGACTCATTGTCATTGCCACAAGTTTTCAAATCTCATCTCCTGGTGCCGTGGAGGTTTCAAAATAGATGGATTAATTGTTTGTCATATACTAAGTGAATCTCTTTCCATAACTCCCATATTTGTGTGAACGAAATTATTGTACGAATAGATAGCGAATCGTGGTTTACATGCACAAGGTATCATATGGTGGGATATAGTCCAAATCTTTTATTGCTAATACTTCTGTTCATGATAAGTTGAATATGCCTAATTATAGGTTTTGCTATTTTTTTTTATTTGGATGGATTTGGTTTTATGTCCTCCTATGTTTGTTGTTATTTCCTTTTTTGATGAACAAATTTGGTTTGCGGGCATATGATTGATTGCCCCTATGGTGCCGACATAATTGGAATGATAGGGTTTTATCATGATGCGTTTGCAATCCTTTGCTTAAAAAAATATCCTCTTTTAAATTGATTTTTGAATATGATAATAAAATTATGTATCTATATTCTTTTAATATATCGTCATTGTCATCATCTTTATTATGCTCCTAATGACCTATAATGTTGAGCTTTTCTTGTTAAAAAGTAAGAGAAAATGTTCAAGCATATAACCAAATGTATGACAAAATTATAATTATAAGTATAAAAGGACAACTAATTAAAAAATATATGTTATTTAGAAATACCTAAAGAATCAGTTTGTGGGTTCAATTTGAAATGTGTTCATAAAAAAAGCATGTTTAGAGCAAAATGCATAATACTCCTTTAAACAATCGGACATTTGAATATCAATTGAAAGGAAAAAAAAATTATGTCATCTCTATTGTCTTTTGTTCATTCCTCTTGTATGCACCATACGATGGAATATAAAAAAGAAAAGAAAAAGAACTCCGTATTGAGATATGGACAAAAGGAGTGTTGATGTTTATGTTGTCATGAACCAACTATCACAAAATAAAATAAAGCACTAAGTGAAGGGACATGAATAATTTAAAATTACATTTTTAATATCATTGTGGTAGTTCCTCTGCCAAATAGATGTAGAAATGTCCCATAGCTCCAGTACGAAACTCATTTTTATATCTAGATTCTAGAGTCAAAATTTCACCATCATGAATCTTGATTGAACCCGGTTGTGGATAACAAACAGACATTCCAATGAGATAACCTTTCTCATTTCCAGCCTCTTTTCCCGTTCCATATTTTGGTGTTGATGTACATAAAGTCCTTCCATCCTAAATGGTAGGAGAACATAAATTTTAGAGTTGAAGATGCATTGTTATATATGACCTTTTACAATGATATGAAATTAGAAAATTTATTGAATAAAAAGTCATTCACAAAAAGTTTCACAAAATTAATACGTAACTAATAACAAATGGTTTATAAGAATGGCGAAAAATATTGTTCATCACCTGTCCATATAAAGTTGCATTTACAACACCTGAATGCATATGAGCAGTGCCATAAATTAGATAACCTCCATTTTCCATTGGGATGTTTGCTTTTTGGACATGAGGAGAATCACCACCACCACCAGCTGGAATGGTATACTCTGCCTGCAAGGAATTAAGATTTACTTTTGTTCACTCACTCTAATAAGATTGAAAAGTATATTGTTTTATCATAAAGTACTGTCTTGAAAAACTTATCTACCAGACAATCATGAAGTATTTTGGAACCATTTGACCTCACTTTGTCGGTGGAATCAAGTATGTAAACCTTAACTGGTATTTGGTATATGTTCCAATCAACCCAACTAATTTTGTATCTTAAGGAAACCATTCTCCTTGAACCTTGAAAACCCTCTATTTGCTTGCATTGTAAGTTGTCCTGACAACAAAAGAGACCTCCTTTATAATTTGTAGTCAATCTTTGGTTATGTATATCCCTTGTGACATTATAAAAGTCCTTCGGGAGATTCATATTGTCACATCTACATTGAGTGCAGGCTTTCTTATCTTGTGCACCACGTGTATCAATGACCATGATGTTGAGCAACCATTTCTCCTCATATCCATTTTTAATTTTTGTTGGGTTACCTTGTTCTATAGCAAAAGGATCGGGAATTTTTGAGGTTGTTCCTCGTGATTCTACTCCAAATCCCCAATAATGTGGAAGAATGCCACCATTACATGTGCCTTCGTTTCTTTGGAAAAAAGCATCCTCAGGACGACGAAGCTTAGGATTAGGTGACATGGTAATATTTTGGTGGTACTTTATTGCAAACCAATGATGAAGGTAAGTTTCATACGAAGGTATAGAGTTCCCTTCTTGGTCAACTAGTTCCGCATCAAAACTCTTAATTCCAACATGACCTTTTGGAAACTTTATATTCTCAAATGTTTTTGTTGCAATTGATCCTGGTCCCATTTCAAAACTCCCAGTTACAAAAATAGCTGTCTTGATATGATTTTCAGGCTTTTGATATAGTGAATATGATGTACTTGGTAGCAACAATAGTATTGAGAATGAAAGTATCATTGCATTAGAGATAAACTCCATGTTAACCTGAACATAAACAAGTAGTGTCACAAAATTAGTAATGAATTGTCTATGATGTTATTTTTTTTAAGGTAAGCTCAATTACATATAATTCAAACACATGATTAAAAGATTAGGTAGATTGATAAGTAAGTTTGAAAAAAAAGTATATTGCTTACCATATGAGAAGAAGACAAAGGATTGATCATGATGAAGATTTGGTCTTTGTTGAAAATTAAAGCAATTGTTTAGATAAATTGGTGTACATACGATGGTCTTGTTTGGTGCTTTTATAATAGAAGATTTTGTAGCAATATAACTGGCATAACTAAATGTAGATTTAATACACACGTAAAATGTTTATTTCCATTTGTCGCTAAAGCATGTGTTTGCAATCTACAGGTAATGATTTGAACAAAATTTATTAATAATTGTTAGTGACTTTTATGAAACTACAAATCATTAAGCAACTGTTTAGATCTATTTATGGGTACAATAATTGGTGTCAATTGATACTTTATGTAAGAATTAGTTTCTATAATAATTTCAATCCCTCTTCATGGTAAACTTTTGTTTTAGTTTTCTGTTTCTTTTAATTATAAATCCAAAGGTGGGGGAATGTGTATACATTACTTATTAACCAACAAATTAAACTCCTTTAAAGCACGAAATTAGTTATCTCACAATATTATGCAGTGTCTTTTTAATGCCAAATAAGGTTTTAAATACTTTTTGTTTTTATGATATGATTTACAAAATCATTATGTTAGGCTTGTCTCTTTTAAAGAATGAAACAAGATAAATATGCTTCTTCATATGAATACAAGTTTGCTTCCACGTTCAATCAAATATTATTGGTGATTACTTTTCTGTTTTTTTTTTCAAAAGAAATAGAAAATACACATCTAACATTGAAAAATATTTTATTCATTAAAATTTTCACTAACATATCTACTTGTAAGAATACATAATTTGGAAAATGAGATTCTCACTCTCCCCAACGCTTTGTAGGCGTTCCTCGACAACTCACACATGCTACTCAATAATATATATTTAACGCCATTGCTTAGATTTCCCTTATGTGGATTAGACATATTCAAAGGTATGCCAGCCACCTCTCATGGGTTGGGCCTCTCCACGGAATACTAAGCAAAATTATCACCTTATTCTCAAGGCCTTGAATAATGAAAATCCTTTAGGATTTTTCAATAACTATTTGTCTCACATTTTTTACACTACTAAAAATGTTGAACAATATATGCTAATATGTTTTTGTCTAAGAGACAGCTACTAATTATTATCTTATTAATCAAGGATATTAAATCCTAAAATTATTATATTATCTACGTTGCTTTAGAATTTAAAATGTCAAATAATCTACTAATGGATTTATTAAATAAATATTAGAAAATTCCATTAAAAGGAAACTTAAATAATCTACTAATGGATTTACTAAAAAATAGGTTGTTGTCCTTCGAGACAAACGTAAGAGGTGCTAATACCTTCCTCAAGCGTAAATATAACTCCCGAACTTAGAATTTTTATTTTGACCGGTTTCCTTCGGTTTTCCCGACGTTTTCCACAAATAAACGTTGGTGGCGACTGCGCGCATCTTTCCTCCTTTGGAAAGCGCACCCGTGAGCCTCGCCTTTGCTCGCCCGCAAAAGGGCACGTTGCGACAGTTGGCGACTCCACTGGGGAGTATTTTTTGTGAGTTAGGCCTATTTTAAGGAATTGTGGATTTGTGAAACTTCGTGTGTGCATTTGTTGAACTGTGCAAAATGTAAATAACTGTTGTCTATTTCGCATTCTTTACACTGCATTCTAAGCACCCACGGGTTTGAGTGAAAAAAAAGGGGCCCTATACCCGGGTTCATGGGAATTTAAGGAGTGGAGGTGAATCTATCATCATGCTAGGTCTCCGACTTGCTTGATAATAGTGAAACCTCGTCTAGAGCTTTCTCTCTTTATAATGTGTTGTCGCTGGTATTCCATACCGCCACAATATTATTATCTTGAGTGATGATACCTCTAGAAAACAGCCGTGTGAGTTATGAATTGTTGGGGAGTAGTTATTAGAGACCCCTAGATATTGTCCTATAGGTTCCCAAATAGGGGCAAAGAGCAAACATGCTCCGTGCCATTCGTTCTCATGCATTTTTTTTTGTAAAATACCACTAGTTTATAGTTTTTGCTAGTGGTGTTTGGTTTCTTTCGAGTAATACATAACCTTTTTTATGCTACGTCGAGGCGCCATCATGCCCAAACGTAGCATTAAAATTGGATCTCTGTGGTCTCGTATGTATGAATTACCCCTTTGTGTTGTTTTCTTTCTGTTTCATGCATACGCATTGCATCATTCATGTCGGAGTCTTGATCCACCCCTTTTTTAGGTAAATGATGGGGACAAATCAAAATGGCAAAAGGTTTTATCAAGTCAAGGTTAAAGGTCTAGATGCCACTAGCCTCAAGGAATTGGGACGATTGATGGGACCTCTCCAAAGGCAAGCCTTCCGCAAAGTGTACGGGAAGATTCTAGATTTGACTGCAGCGGAGGTATTTACGGAAGCTGTCGTATCCCTCGCCCAATACTATGACCAGCCGTTGAGGTGTTTCACGTTTGGGGACTTCCAAATGGTACCAACTATTGAAGAGTTTGAGGAAATATTAGGATGCCCTCTTGGGGGGAGAAAACCGTATCTTTTCTCCGGTTTTCTTCCTTCCTTGAGCAAGATTGCAGCTGTGGTTGGAGATTCAGCAAAAGAGTTGGATCGCATGAAGCAAACTCGGAACAGCGTAGTGGGCCTGCCTCAGAAATACTTGGAAGGCAAGGCAAGGGATATGGCAAGCCAAGAGAAGTGGGCCCCGTTTGCGGATATATTAGCTTTGTTGATTTTTGGGGTTGTCCTCTTTCCGAACGTTGACAGTTTGGTAGACTTAGCCGCCATTGATGCTTTCCTCGCATATCACCATAGCAAGGAAAGTCTAGTGGTGGCTATCTTGGCAGATTTGTTTGACACCTTTGACCGGAGGTGTGAGAAAAACAGTGCCCGGATTGTCTGTTGTTTACCCGCTCTCTGTGTGTGGTTGATTTCACACCTATTCCAACAAGACACAAGACACCCGTGTCCGCTTCAAAGTTATCGCTCATGCGCCGAAAAAGGAAGAGTCGATTGGGACCAACATTTGGCGGAGATAGGGGGCAGCGCAATCAATTGGTTTCCTCGTTGGAAGGAAGGCAAGGAAGGAGTTCTTTTCTCGTGTGGGGACTACCCTAATGTTCCATTGATAGGGACTAGGGGGTGTATTAATTATAATCCCACGCTCGCCATAAGACAGCTAGGGTACCCCATGATGGGAGCGCCAACGGAAGGGAGTCTCTCACCTTTCCTTGTGAAAGATTTAGGCGCGCAAGGTCTCAAGGTTATACAAAGAATCCACAAGGCGTGGAGGAGTCCGTTGAGGAAAGACAAGGAGCTTAGGGGCATCCGTAATGGCGTCATCGAAGGTTATCATGGATGGCTAAGAATTCACACGCGAGGGTTAGATTGGCTCTCCAAGTTGAAAGTTATCGATGAGGAGAACTTCGAAGCTCCGGAGGAAGATGAAGAAGTCCGAGCTCTAAAATTGGAGCTAGGGAAGGCAAGACTCGCCAAGGAGAAGTTCAAATCAGCTGCTACACACATCCGGAAAGAGTGCACCGAGTTACAAGAGGAAAACGCGGCCACTGCAAGAGCCCTTGAACAAGAAACCAAAAGGGCCCGCAAGGAGGAATATGGCTGAGAGAAATTCCGAGGAGCATTGTGGGGTAGCAACAATGAGCTCAAGCTCTGAAGAGAGGAAAGAGATCGGTCACGGGTGCATGGCATGATCTTAAAAGAAGAGTTAGTTGCTTGCGCGAGGTCCAGAAGGAGTTTGGCTCAACACTTGGAAGCCACGGAGCAAAGCATGCTAGCTATCATAGGGCAATACAAGGAAGAGTTGAACCAGTCTATGGCCCATGAACAAAAGCTAGTGGAGGATTTTGCACAAGTGTATGCCGAAAAAGAAGCAAGAGGGAGGGTGATTGATGCATTGCATCAAGAAGCGACTATGTGGATGGATAGGTTCACCTTGACCTTGAATGGAAGTCAAGACCTCCCGCGTCTATTAGCCAAAGCAAAAGCCACGGCCGAAGTGTGTACGGCCCCCGAGAAGATTCATGGGCTAATCAATTACTGTCAACACATGATAGATTTGATGGCCCATATAATTAGAAATCGTTAGGTTCTCTTGTAATACCTTTGTATAATCTTGGCTAGATGAAAGCTTTTGTTCTTTTTATAAAATGAGAAGTTCTGAACTCATCACGTTATCTAAAAAACCTTTGGGTGGATCCAAGTGCTCCGATCATTCATTTGCATATTCATGTTTTGGTGGCATACTCACCTTTGTTTATTTCTTTAGGAATTTCATCATAACTAAGAAAACACCAAGGCACCCCTATAACACTCGATCCAGAAAAATGGATAATGAAGAGGGCGTGCAGGAACAGATGAAGGCCGATCTATCAGCCCTAAAAGATCAAATGGCTTCCATCTCAGAGGTCATGTTAAAACTCCAGAAAACTATAGAGGATAAAGCCACGGCAACCGCCTCCAGTACAGTTAGGGAAGCGGAGCCGGTGCTGCAACCCGCCTTAAATCCGGGCCGAGACAGAAACACAGCAGTGTTTGGTCGAAGGTATAGCCTGCAAGCTTATCCTTATGGCTTGCCTCTAGACTTCACTCCCCGTGCCACCCCAGAAGATTTAAGCCAAGCCCCTACTTTCGAGGGGCAGCTCCAACCTTATGACGACTATCCCGGGCAAGACGATGAGGAAGGAGATACCCATCTCGGTCCTCTGCTCCACCTCAAAGATCCGTCCCCCCATGAACTACCCCAACCGAACATAGTCCGCCATATCCCAGCTTCACCTACACCCGTAAAAGAATCTGTTCCCGTCACGGAAGATAGGGGAAAGATTGAGGCGCTTGAAGAGAGGTTAAGAGCAGTCGAGGGCCTTGACAATTACCCATTCTCGGATTTGGCGGATTTATGTCTCGTGCCCAACATCGTCATCCCTCCCAAGTTCAAAGTACCGGACTTTGATAAGTAAAAAGGGACGACATGTCCGAAAGGGCATCTCCGGATGTATTGCCGGAAGATGGGGGCGTATTCCGCGGACGAAAAGTTGTTGGTCCATTTCTTTCAAGACAGCTTGGCTAGAGCAGCTGTAGCATGGTATACCAATCTGGAAGCTTCCCAGATCCGATCATGGAAGGACTTGGCAACTGCCTTCATTAGGCAGTACCAGTACAATACGGACATGGCTCCCGATCGGAACCAGCTTCAGAGTATGACTAAGCGAGAGCATGAGTCCATTAAGGAATATGCCCAAAGATGGAGAGATCTCGCAGCCCAAGTCGTACCCCCCATGATGGAGAGGGAGATGATCACAATTATGGTAGATACGCTACCCACGTTCTACTATGAAAAGCTGATAGGCTACATGCTAGCTAACTTTGCGGATCTCGTCTTCGCCAGAGAAAGGATTGAATCCGGACTACGAAAAGGCAAGTTCAAATATGCTGCCAATATGGCCCCCAACAACAACAGAAGAGCCCCAGTAGGGGGCGCGAGGAAAAAGGAAGGAGACGCCCACGCGGTCACCACCGCCGCGACGTGGATGAAAGCACCCCAAAATATCCAAAGCTCATACCAGCCCAATCCCCCAAATTTTTTAATCCGAGCCGGGAATTCCCTCCCGACTCAAGTAAAAGGACCACCCACAGCAGAAAGAGCGCCGGCCCAATGCACAGCTCCAGCCGCACCCCGGCCAGTTAATAATACAGCCCCCGGCGCGACCTATAAATATGCACAGCACCCGCCCCCGAAAGACAACTTCCCTCCTATTCCTATGGCATACTTCGAGTTATGGCCTTCATTATTGGAGAATCATTTGGTGGTGGCCATACCCGGGAAGGTCCTCTAGCCACCCTACCCCAAGTGGTATGACCCGGGTGCCAAGTGTGCGTACCATAGTGGAGTTCCCGGACACAACATTGACTCCTGTCTCCCGTTCAAATATAAGGTACGACACTTAATCAGTGCCAGTTGGCTATCGTTTCAAGAGGAAGGCCCAAATGTTAGAATCAACCCGCTAGCTAGTCATGGAGGGGCTAGCGTGAACACCGTCGAAGAGGATGGGCCATCGCGGGCAAAGAGATTAGGAGAGGTAGCTACTTCTAGACGCCTCATCTATCAATCACTGCAAGCGGCATGCATGGTCTCCCGTGGCGGAGGCGAAAGGGACAAATGTTTGTTTCACCTCGGGGAATCACACGACATGGAAACCTGTCCCGCGGTAGAAGAATTGCTTCAGCGGCTCATGGACTGGGGGCAGTTTGAAGTGTCCATAGGAGGGAGGGAAGAACCACAAATTTGCATGCAGTCGGAAGAGAAGAGGGTTCCTCTAACCCCCAAGGCCCTAGTGATATGTTTTACTAGAAAAGGGACCGGCTCCACACCCATATACCCCCAGGCGGCGCCCAAGCCAACACCATTTGCATATCAAAGTAATAAGGTTGTTCCGTGGAAGTATACCCCTCCCGCATCCAGCGAAAGAGTTGCAACCGAAGTGGACTCCCTATCAGCTAAAGTAACCAACATCACCGGCCTCAGTGGCGTAACCCGCAGTGGTCGGGTGTTCGCTTCCCCTCACCCGGCGGAATTGCCCTCCAAAGGGAAAGCGCCCATGGTCCAAGAGCCCACAGACATAGCCACCCCCTCGAAAGAAGTAGATCCTCCAGTGGCAAGAGGAGCTGAAAAGAAAGAAGGTCTTCAAGGAAAAACAGTGACTTTGGAAGAGGCCCATGAGTTCCTCCGCCTCATCCAACAAAGCGAGTTTAAGGTAGTTGAGCAACTGAATAAAACTCCAGCAAGGATCTCCTTGCTTGAACTACTCATAAACTCCGAGCCTCATCGTGCGCTGTTGATGAAAGTCCTTAACGATGCCCATGTAGCACATGATATCTCAGTGGAGGGTTTCGAAGGCATCGTTAATCATATAACCACCAACAATTATATCGCGTTTGCGGAAGAAGAGATTCCGGTTGAGGGGAGAGGACACAACAAGGCTCTACATGTGTCGGTGAGATGTATGGACCACATTGTCGCAAAGGTACTTATCGACAATGGATCGAGTTTAAATGTAATGCCGAAGACCACTTTGGAAAAGCTTCCTTTTAGTGCGTCACGTTTAAAACCGAGCTCGATGGTGGTGCGAGCCTTTGATGGTACTCGGCGGGAAGTGATGGGGGAAATCGACATTCCCATTCAGATAGGCCCCCACACTTGCAATGTGGTATTTCAAGTAATGGATATAAATCCCGCCTATAGCTGCCTCTTGGGAAGACCTTGGATTCATGCCCTGGGAGTGGTCCCTTCAACGATTCACCAGAAATTGAAGTTTGCAGTGGGTGGACTTTTAGTGATAGTGTTGGGTGAAGAGGATATGTTAGTGAGCTGCCCCTCCTCCGCACCGTACGTAGAAGCGGCGGAAGAATCATTGGAAACGGCTTTCCAATCCTTTGAGGTGGTGAGCTGCGCCTCTGTGGAACCAAGTCTGTCGCTACCTTCTCTCTCCAAAGCGGCCATAATGGTGGCGCTTGTTATGCTCAGGAACGGATTTGAGCCCGGAATGGGTCTAGGCAAGGACTGCCTCGGGAATGCCGACGTGGTTGATATCAAGGGAAATCCATACAAGTATGGATTAGGGTATGAACCCGGGATGTCGGGGAGGAGGAATGTGCCGTCAAGATTTCGGGCGGATAGGGTATGGCCTGGCCGTATTAGCCAGTGTTTCACCAGCGCTGGAATGGTGTCCGAGGAGGAGGTGGCCGCAATAGAAGAGGAGTTCCCTCAAGACTCACCAAGTTTTGTGCAACCATGCCACCCCGATTCCCAAGTGGGGAACTGGCGCGTGATAAGCCAGTCAGAAGTCTATACCACTGATTCAATGTAATTAGAGCCTATAGATTTCCTTTCTCTTTTGTTTTGTGAAACCTACCTTATTAAATAAACAAAGAGATCTTGTTTCATCTGTTCTTGCGGTTCCACCTTTTCTCATATCATTTTGCATGTTTTTGTTTCTTTTGTCTTGTTTGGTATAGATATGAGGGTCGATTCTTTGAGGATCCTAACAACGAGGGTTTGACAATCGATTTCGATCGAGATATAAGCCAAATGATAAACGAGGAAGAGGAAGAGGATGTCCTGTCGCCAGAGTTAGAGAGGTTGGTCGCTCAGGAAGAACGTGAAATGAAGCCTCACCAAGAAGAAACCGAATTGGTAAACTTAGGGACCACGGAGGAAAATAAAGAAGTAAAGGTAGGAACCGGTATGACCGCGCCTATCCGCCAAGGCTTGATAACCCTTCTTGAAGAGTATCAAGATGTCTTTGCATGGTCATATCAAGACATGCCCGGTCTGGATTCCGACATTGTGCAGCATAAGTTTCCTTTGAATCCTGGGTCTTCCCCGGTTAAGCAAAAGTTACGAAGAATGAAACCTGAGATGTCTTTAAAAATTAAAGAAGAAGTAAGGAAGTAGTTCGATGCAGGTTTCTTAGCTGTGGCGCGGTACCCGGAGTGGATGGCCAACATTGTCCCAGTCCCGAAAAAGGACGGCAAGGTTCGAATGTGTGTAGACTACCGGGACTTGAACCGAGCCAGTCCTAAAGATAATTTTCCCCTGCCACACATTGATATATTGGTAGATAATACAGCCAAATTTGCCCTTTTCTCATTTATGGATGGTTTCTCGGGGTATAATCAAATAAAGATGGCACCCGAAGATGTAGAGAAAACCACTTTCGTCGCCCTATGGGAAACATTCTGCTATAAAGTGATGGCCTTCGGGCTGAAAAATGCTGGGGCAACCTATCAGCGTGCCATGGTGGCGTTGTTCCATGATATGATGCATAAGGAAATAGAGGTCTACGTAGATGACATGATTGCCAAGTCTCGGACTGAGGACGAGCACCTTGTCAATCTGCGTAAACTGTTTGGAAGTGAAATTCTGATACCAATGCCAGATGTCGTACAGGATGTCACGACATCACGCTTCAGAACATGCAGATTATCTCTGAGTGTATGAACAGATTAAACAAGTAAATAACACAAGAGAATTGTTAACCCAGTTCGGTGCAACCTCACCTACATCTGGGGGCTACCAAGCCAGGGAGGAAATCCACTAAAATAGTGTTAGTTCAAGGTCTAACAGCCACTGTTTACAACCTTCTCACCTAACCACTACCCGTGCAACCTCCACCTAAGAGCCACTCTTAGATATGAGAACCCCTCTCACTCCCTCTCAAACACTCTCCCGTGTTTACAATTAAATCAAGGACACTCCAGAGATTTCTCTCTGAACAAAAGAGATCAACTCTACACACTAGAGATCAACTCTACACACTCAGGTCCAACACTTGATGTTAGGGTACCATCAAGGTGGCTCACAAAACACTCAAGTCCTAAAACTCACAAAACAACTCTTCAATCCCGGACTTGGTACAAAACTCGTGCAGCCTCCATGTTTTTATAGCAGTGTGTGTGTCTGGGCTGCAACAGCTTGTGCTGGATGAGATCTATCATTCTTCCTGAAAATCTGCACTTAAAGAACTAAAAGATAACGTTTGATCTTTTAGTTTTTATCTTTAATCTTTAATCCCTGAACGAACTCTTCTAGTTTGTAATTCGAACTTTAATTATCTTTTAATTCGTTCCTAAAGATAGATCATCTAATCTCTTGCTAACTGCACAATAATCTGTTAAAGATATAACAGATTTATATGTCCAGTATTTTCGGGCAAGATGTCCTGGACATCGTATCCGACATCGTGGATCCTGCAACTTCAATGCTTTTAGCAACTCCAGTATTTTCGGGCAGGATGTCCTGGACATTGTATCCGACATCGTGGATCCTGCAGCTTCAATGCTTTTAGCAATTCCAGTATTTTCAGGCAGGATGTCCTGGACATTGTATCCGACATCGTGAATCCTGCAGCTTCAATTCTTCATTTGACACTTTATCTTGCCTTGTGCATTGTGCAGCCCGATCTTATTCTTTGTGCAGCAACTCCAGCTTTCCTTCATTGTCTAAGTGCTTATGTTTTAACAAAATCTTAGCCAATCTTTTAAAGCTTAGTAAAGCTAGGCACTAACAGGAAGGTTGCGGAAATACCAATTAAAACTAAACCCAACCAAATACACCTTTGGGGTGAAGTCGGGGAAGCTGTTAGGATTTATCGTAAGTCAGAAAGGGATAGAGATAGATCCCGAGAAAGTGAAGGCCATCCTTGAAATGCCGGAACCACGCACGGAGAAGCATGTTCGGGGGTTTTTGGGCAGGTTGAATTATATCGCGAGATTTATCTCGCAACTCACCCCTACCTGTGAGCCTATTTTTAAGCTATTACGTAAGAACCAGGCGGTCCTGTGGAACAGTTACTGCAAAGAGGCCTTCGAGAAGATCAAACAGAGTCTCACAAATCCCCCGGTGCTCATGCCACCTGTAACAGGAAGACCTCTTTTCCTGTACATGACCATGTTGGACGAGTCTATGGGGTGCGTGTTGGGTCAGCATGATGATTTTGGGAAAAAGGAGCAAGCCATCTACTATCTGAGCAAGAAGTTTACCGCATGTGAGATGAATTACTCAATGCTAGAAAGGACGTGTTGGGCTCTGGTATGGGCATCACATCGGCTTAGGCAGTACATGCTCAGCCATACCACGTGGCTTATTTCCAAAATGGATCCCATGAAATACATCTTTGAAAAATCGGCCCTCACGGGACGAATCGCTAGGTGGCAGGTACTATTATCTGAATTCGATATCGTTTACGTCACCCAAAAGTCGATAAAGGGAAGTGCCTTAGCGGATTATTTGGCCCAACAACCCCTCCAGGATTATCGGCCGATGCACCCCGAGTTCCCAGATGAAGATATCATGGCCCTGTTTGAAGAGAAGCGGACGCACGAGGACATAGACAAATGGATTGTTTGCTTCGATGGGGCATCTAATGCTTTGGGCCACGGAGTAGGGGCAGTCCTTGTATCCCCGGATGATCAGTGTATTCCTTTCACAGCTAGGCTAGGTTTTGATTGTACCAACAATATGGCCAAGTATGAAGCATGCGCCCTCGGGGTTCAGGCGGCCATTGATTTTGATGTAAAACTACTCTAGGTGTATGGAGACTCAGCTTTGGTGATACGCCAGTTGAAAGGAGAATGGGAAACTAGGGATCCGAAGTTGATACCCTATCAAACTCACATTTTGAGGTTAGCCAAGTACTTTGACGACATTTCCTTCCACCACATACCTCGGGAAGAGAATCAAATGGCTGATGCGTTAGCCACCTTGGCATCCATGTTTCAACTTGCCCCACATGGGAAACTATGGTATTTCGACATCAAACAGTATGTCGAGAACAAAGAATACCCACCAGGAATTTCTGACAATGACAAAAGGACGTTGAGGAGATTGGCTACTGATTTCTTTGTAAGCGGTACCATCCTGTACAAACGAAACCACGACATGACCCTCCTACGATGCATAGATGCCAAAGAGGCGAACTTCATGATTGAGGAGATCCACGAGGGTTCCTTTGGGACACATGCCAATGGGCATGCTATGGCCAGAAAAATCCTTAGGGCCGGTTACTATTGGCTCACCATGGAAAGCGATTGTTGCGCTCATGTAAGGAAATGTCATAAATGTCAGGCATACGCGGACAATGTCAATGTTCCACCACATCCTCTGAAAGTTATGTCCGCCCCTTGGCCTTTTTCCATGTGGGGAATAGATGTCATTGGGGCCATCGAACCCAAAGCATCGAATGGTCACCACTTCATTCTGGTGGCGATAGATTACTTCACCAAATGGGTCGAAGCAGCTTCTTATACTAATGTCACAAGGAATGTGGTAGTTAGATTCATAAAGAAGGAGTTGATTTGTCGATACGGACTCCCCAGGAAGATCATTACTGACAATGGCACCAATCTGAACAATAAGATGATGCAGGAGATGTGCGAAGACTTCAAGATCCAGCATCATAACTCTACCCCTTATCGGCCAAAGATGAATGGAGCTGTAGAGGCTGCGAATAAGAATATTAAGAAGATTGTTCAAAAGATGACAGTGTCATACAAAGATTGGCATGAGATGTTGCCTTTCGCCCTGCACGGATATAGAACCTCGGTACGAACTTCTACTGGGGCAACACCGTATTCCTTAGTTTATGGGATGGAAGCAGTACTCCCGTTTGAGGTGGAAGTTCCTTCTACGAGGATAATAGCAGAATCCGGCCTAGAAGAGTCAAAATGGGCTTAAGCACGCTACGACCAACTCAACCTCATTGACGGTAAGCGTTTGACAGCCATCAGCCATGGGCGTCTATATCAACGAAGAGTAAAGAACGCATTCGACAAGAAGGTACATCCGCGCAAGTTCAACGAGGGGGACCTCGTGCTGAAAAAGATGTCCCACGCTGTTAAGAATAGTCGAGGCAAGTGGGCCCCGAATTATGAAGGACCTTTCGTGGTGAAAAGAGCTTTTTCTGGGGGTGCTCTGATACTCACCAACATGGATGGCGAGGAGTTGCCCTCGCCCGTGAACTCCGATGTAGTTAAACGATATTACGCTTGAAGTCTGGGGCAATCGAGAGGACCGTTGCATGTTTTTTATTTCTGAGTTTTTGTCGTTCTTCTTGGTTTCCTCTAGGGATTCCCATTCACTGTATTTGTCTCGTTTCTTTGAAAAGAAAAGATGGGTGAGGTTTCAGTCCTCCCTTTGGTTTCAAACCTTGTGTTTTAGATTTGTTATAACTTGAGCCCTCTTCGCTCGGTGTATGGGGTGCCCCAAACGCTTATTTAAAATTGAATCTAACCATTCTTCACTAAAATAAAATCATCACATTAGGAACATTCATACATGCACATGCGCATGCACATGCATATCTTGTGATAGTAAGGAGCAGAGTCGTCTCAGGCCACGGTCAGAAGTCAAGACGAGTCAATGGCAAAAATCAACCAAGGTAAGACGATGACCGGTCACGATTGGCCGCAAATTATTTGTCTCCTACTTGCAGGTACTTAGGGATGGAGGCAAATGGAGGATAGGATCGCGACCGACCGATCGTTGCCCCTTCCCGGCGCTAAACAAGCGAAGAACGTCGCTGCAAGGCAACCCAGTATCCTTTGCATTCGCAGTTTTCTTTTACTATTGTTTGTTTTAAATGAGTAATCGACACCTAATTCTAATTTAAGTAGGTTCAAGTGGGCAAATGCTAACCCATAAGGAAGGAGGGGACATGGTTAATGTTCCCCTTTAAAAAAAAAAAAAGAAAAAAAAAGTACAGGTTAGCTCGCCTGGGCGAGCTGAGCTCGCCTGGGCGAGCAACCCCTGTACGAAAATATAAAGGGGTGGAGGGGGAACGTTTTCTTCACCCAAAACTCTTCCCCCTCACTTCAAAAACCCCCAAGCTCACGGGAACTACGAGAACAGCAGCCCCCAAGCTTCCGTTGTTGAGTTTTTGCTTCCCTTTTCACGCTTTAATTCACTCCCCACAAGAGATGGCCCCGAGGAAACTTGCCTCAAAGAGATCCAGGAAGGATAAAGCGGCCGAAGGAACCAGTTCCGCTCCCGAGTATAACAGTCACCGCTTTAGGAGCGCTGAACACCAGCAGCGCTTCGAGGCCATCAAGGGATGGTCATTTCTCCGGGAGCGACGCGTCCAGCTCAGGGACGACGAGTATACCGATTTCCAGGAGAAGATAGTTCGCCGACGGTGGGCATCACTGGTTACCCCCATGGCCAAGTTCGATCCAGACATAGTCCTCAAATTTTATGCCAATGCTTGGCCTACAAAGGAGGGCGTGCGAGATATGAGGTCTTGGGTAACGGGTCAGTGGATCCCGTTTGATGCAGATGCTATCAGCCAGTTCCTGGGATACCCTTTAGTGCTGGAAGAGGGTCAGGAGTGCGAGTATGGCCAGAGGAGGAACCGGTCCGATGGGTTCGATGAAGAGGCCATCACCCATTTGCTATGTATACCGGGGCAGGATTTTTCCCAGACTGCTGCCAGGAGACGGGTTCGGATCATGCGCACCAACATGACCACCCTGACTCAGATCTGGATGACTTTGCTGCTCAGCAACATCCAGCCCAGCGATCATAATTCCGACCTCCCCCTTTCGAAGTGTCAGCTGGTGTATGCCATCCTGACACGGATGAGCATTCACGTGGCTCAGTTAGTCGCTAATGCCATCTATCTATTTGCAGGTATGGCGCCTACCAGGCACCCTCTGGACCCGGATAAGTCCAATAGGGCCCTGGGATTTCCCGCCTTGATCACAGGACTCTGCCAGTCGTTTGGAGTCCCCGTCGCACCTAGCAAGGTGATTCGGCCGCCCATCACCCGAGCTTTTTATTGAGAAGTATTGCACACAGAGACAGGCCCAGGGGGATGCTTCGCAGGCCACAGACACGCCGCCACCTCATCAGGCTGGTCCAGCCGGATCGTTTGATACGGAGCAGTATTTGCGGCATTTGGTTCGCCAGCAGGTGGCCAACCACCGGGCTCATGTACAAACTCATGATTGTCTTTACCAGATGAGCCTCAGCCTACAGAGCCAGGGTTTTACTTCTCTTCCGTGCCCTACTCCGGACCAGTTCAGGGAAGAGGTCGCATGGCCTGGAGATTGGCCTGAGGCCCGGGCAGGAGAGGCGCCAGTAGAGGCACCAGCAGAGGCTCCCGACGAGGCAGATGAGGCCCGCGAGGACAAGGAGATGACCGATTTACTTGATTTCTTAGGAGGGAGCGGGGCCACATGATTGGGAGATCCCTTGATCCATATTTCTTTTTGTTTCCATTTTTCATGTTATATATTTTTGTTTGACTAAGGGACTAACGTTTGTTTCATGTTGATTGACTTTTGTTTTGTACATACATATCGTTTGAGTTGTTACGTCGGTACTTGTTTCATTGTTGTCAATAATGTTTGTTGAAATTCCGGGACCGTGTAAAGTTTTTCATTTAGGAACGTCGTCCTAAAAAATAAAATGAACCAAAAATCCTAATAAAAAGAAAGAAGCGTTGTGAATAAAATGTCTGCGTATACAAAGAAAAAGGAAAGTGTGTATAAAAGGATTTTTTTGTGTGTAAATGATGCGTGGAAAGGAATTCTTGTGTGTGTGAGCAACGAGTGTATATGAAGAAAATTTTGTATGAACCATAAGTGTGTGTTGGGAAAAATGAAGAAATCTTTGAACGTAAATAGGGTTTGTATAGAGACCGTGTGATGTAAAGAGAAAGAGTTCCAATGTGTGTACAGAAAAAGTTTTTCATGTATAACAATATAGATGTACAAAGAAAGGTTTTCCTCATAAAGGACCACATGTGTATAATTTTGTGAATGAAACAAAAAGGAAAAAGAAAGAAAGACCGCGAAGGTCGACATGTTATAGTTAAGAAGTATAAATCATTCGTAAAGAGCAAATGTATCTTCTGGAAACAAGGGACTGATGCTAAGAGTTTATTTTCCGGAATAACCGAGATAAGAATGGATGAATTCATTGAACTGATAAAAGAACATAATTGGGAAACGTTGGGTCTGTTAATGTAAATTCCCAATCGTAGTATCACAATGCCATGAACAGGATGCTTGAGTGCCCACCTAGCTATAGCCATGACTAATTTTGCACGTTGTTTTCAAATCATCATTGTCACGCATGCCTTATGGAATAATATGGAAGTTCGGCCCGAAATCGACACCTTGACACCCAAATTTGTTTCGCCCCAGATATCAAGATTGGGGTTCCCGCGATAAAAGACCCCATTGAAACACAACCTTAGACCTTTTGAACCTTGGCCTATAAAAAGAATCCTCATTCTTTCCCCCGAAGCAAAGGACAGCGGAATCTCCTCAAGGGAGAGCGAATAGAGTGCTAAAACCCGATTTCCCAAAGAAAGGGATGGGGGAAGGAGAAGTGAAAAAAAAAAGAAGGAAGAAATGGAAAGAAAGAAAAGAAAAAGATGAAAATAAAGAAAAGAACAAAAGAAAGAAAAGGAAGGATTCCCGATCAAAGATCGAAAGGAAGTGAAAAGGGAAAAGAAACAATTCTCGATCAATAAAAGAAAGAGGACAGAAATTCTTCAAGCCAGATAAATTTTCGGCAAGGTAGGTGACTGTTGGCAAAGGAAAGCCCATTTTTGGTGATTCTTCCTTTCAGATTGCCACTCAAAATCATTCTCGACTGGCGATATCCCACCCCACATGAACAAAGAGGAAAAGACCAAAACACCCAGTTTCCTCTCTAAAAACCCTACCCTCGAGAAAATCCTATTGGTCCGTGATCGTACGTTTGATCTTTGATTCCATAGGAAGTCGTGTGCAAAATAGAGTCATGGTGCAGTTATGGTTTGGGAATAGGATAAAACACTTGCCTTGTGAGTTTTATACACTATGAGTGATTTATTTTCAGCTTAGCCCAATGTTTCCCCTGCATGTTCATTTAAAAGCTAAAAGTTGACGTCCTGCCCTTCATTCTCGGTTACAAGGAAGATTACCCTTGGCACAAGTATATTGTTTCTCTCAGATATGGTGCTCTCACAAATGATTTATTTTTCTTTACAAAAAGCATGTTTGCCTTTCAGGTGGAAAAACCCGGTGGACCGTTCGGTCCCGCCAACCACTTTTTCGGAGCCCCATGAATGTTATTGCCTAGCGCTGTTCATGTGTCCTCCACCTTCGAGTTTGGAGCTATGTTTCATGATTGCCTAAGTGCGGACCCTCAAGCCAATCCTCCATTCTCCCCCTTATTTTCGGAGCCCCATGAATGTTATTGCCTAGCGCTATTCATGTGTCCTCCACCTTCGAGTTTGGAGCTATGTTTCATGATTGCCTAAGTGCGGACCCTCAAGGCAATCCTCCATTCTCCCCCTTTTTCGGAGCCCCATGAATGTTATTGCCTAGCGCTTTTCATGTGTCCTCCACCTTCGAGTTTGGAGCTATGTTTCAGGATAGCCTAAGTGCGGACGACCAAGGCAATCCTCCATTCTCCCCCTTTTTCGGAGCCCCATGAATGTTATTGCCTAGCGCTGTTCATGTGTCCTCCACCTTCGAGTTTGGAGCTATGTTTCATGATTGCCTAAGTGCGTACCCTCAAGGCAATCCTCCATTCTCCCCCAGTTTCGGAGCCCCATGAATGTTATTGCCTAGCGCTGTTCATGTGTCCTCCACCTTCGAGTTTGGAGCTATGTTTCATGATTGCCTAAGTGCGGACCCTCAAGGCAATCCTCCATTCTCCCCCTTTTTTTTGGAGCCCCAAGAATGTTATTGCCTAGCGTTGTTCATGTGTCCTCCACCTTCGAGTTTGGAGCTATGTTTCATGATTGCCTAAGTGCGGACCCTCAAGGCAATCCTCCATTCTCCCCCAGTTTCGGAGCCCCATGAATGTTATTGCCTAGCAGTGTTCATGTGTCCTCCACCTTCGAGTTTGGAGCTATGTTTCAATATTGCCTAAGTGCGGACCCTCAACGCAATCCTCCATTCTCCCAATTTTTTCGGAGCCCCATGAATGTTATTGCCTAGCGCTATTCATGTGTCCTCTACCTTCGAGTTTGGAGCTATGTTTCATGAATGCCTAAGTGCGGACGCTCAAGGCAATCCTCCATTCTCTCCCTTTTTTTCGGAGCCCCATGAATGTTATTGCCTAGCGCTGTTCATGTGTCCTCCACCTTCGAGTTTGGAGCTATGTTTCATGATTGCCTAATTGCGGACCCTCAAGGAAATCCTCCATTCTCCCCCTTTTTCGGAGCCCCATGAATGTTATTGCCTAGCGCTGTTCATGTGTCCTCCACCTTCGTGTTTGGAGCTATGTTTCAGGATTGCCTAAGTGCGGACCCTCAAGGCAATCCTCCATTCTCCTCCTTTTTCGGAGCCCCATGAATGTTATTGCCTAGCGCTGTTCATGTGTCCTCCACCTTCGAGTTTGGAGCTTTGTTTCATGATTGCCTAAGTGCGGACCCTCAAGCCAATCCTCCATTCTCCCCCTTATTTTCGGAGCCCCATGAATGTTATTGCCTAGCGCTATTCATGTGTCCTCCACCTTCGAGTTTGGAGCTATGTTTCATGATTGCCTAAGTGCGGACCCTCAAGGCAATCCTCCATTCTCCCCCTTTATCGGAGCCCCATGAATGTTATTGCCTAGCGCTTTTCATGTGTCCTCCACCTTCGAGTTTGGAGCTATGTTTCAGGATAGCCTAAGTGCGGACGACCAAGGCAATCCTCCATTCTCCCCCTTTTTCGGAGCCCCATGAATGTTATTGCCTAGCGCTGTTCATGTGTCCTCCACCTTCGAGTTTGGAGCTATGTTTCATGATTGCCTAAGTGCGTACCCTCAAGGCAATCCTCCATTCTCCCCCAGTTTCGGAGCCCCATGAATGTTATTGCCTAGCGCTGTTCATGTGTCCTCCACCTTCGAGTTTGGAGCTATGTTTCATGATTGCCTAAGTGCGGACCCTCAAGGCAATCCTCCATTCTCCCCCTTTTTTTTGGAGCCCCAAGAATGTTATTGCCTAGCGTTGTTCATGTGTCCTCCACCTTCGAGTTTGGAGCTATGTTTCATGATTGCCTAAGTGCGGACCCTCAAGGCAATCCTCCATTCTCCCCCTTTTTTTTTGGAGCCCCAAGAATGTTATTGCCTAGCGTTGTTCATGTGTCCTCCACCTTCGAGTTTGGAGCTATGTTTCATGATTGCCTAAGTGCGGACCCTCAAGGCAATCCTCCATTCTCCCCCTTTTTTTTGGAGCCCCAAGAATGTTATTGCCTAGCGTTGTTCATGTGTCCTCCACCTTCGAGTTTGGAGCTATGTTTCATGATTGCCTAAGTGCGGACCCTCAAGGCAATCCTCCATTCTCCCCCAGTTTCGGAGCCCCATGAATGTTATTGCCTAGCAGTGTTCATGTGTCCTCCACCTTCGAGTTTGGAGCTATGTTTCATGATTGCCTAATTGCGGACCCTCAAGGAAATCCTCCATTCTCCCCCTTTTCGAGCC
>NC_016091.4:13096043-13119347 GCF_000004515.6 Glycine max
TCGAAGTGGAGGACACATGTACAGCCCTAGGCAATAACGTTCATGGGGCTCCGAAAAAGGGTGAGAATGGAGGATTGCCATGAGGGTCCGCACTTAGGAATTCATGAAACACAGCTCCAAACTCGAAAGTGGAGGACACATGAACAACCCTAGGCAATAACATTCATGGGGCTCCGAAAAAGGGTGGAGAATGGAGGATTGCCTTAAGGGTCCGCACTTAGGCAATCATGTAACACAGCTCCAAACACGAAAGTGGTGGACACATGAATGAAAACGCAATTCATTTGGCTCCGAAAAAGGGTGAGAATGGAAGATTGCCTTGAGGGTCCGCACTTAGGCAATCATGAAACACACCTCCAAACTCGAAAGTGGAGGACACATGAACAGCCCTAGGCAATAACGTTCATGGGGCTCTGAAAAAGGGTGAGAATAGAGGATTGCCTTGAGGGTTCGCACTTAGGCAATCATGTAACACAGCTCCAAACACGAAAGTGGTGGACACATGAATGAAAACGCAATTCATTTGGCTCCAAAAAAGGGTGAGAATGGAAGATTGCCTTGAGGGTCCGCACTTAGGCAATCATGAAACACACCTCCAAACTTGAAATTGGAGGACACATGAACAGCCCTAGGCAATAACGTTCATGGGGCTCCGAAAAAGGGTGAGAATAGAGGATTGCCTTGAGGGTTCGCACTTAGGCAATCATGAAACACAACTCCAAACTCGAAAGTGGAGGACACATGAACAGCCCTATGCAATAACGTTCATGGGGCTCTGAAAAAGGGTGAGAATAGAGGATTGCCTTGAGGGTTCGCACTTAGGCCATCATGAAACACAGCTCCAAACTCGAAAGTGGAGGACACATGAACAGCCCTAGGCAATCATGAAACACAGCTCCAAACTCGAATGTGGAGGACACATGAACAGCCCTAGGCACCCTCAAGGCAATCCTCCATTCTCCCCCTTTTTATTGGAGCCCCCTGTATGTTATTGCCTAGCGTTGTTCATCACAGCTGTCATACCCTAATTTCGTCCGGGAACCTTTGCTCGATGACGTGCGACCATTCTTTGGTCCTCGTGAGGTGCTTGGCACCCATCATTAGGCAATTTGTGAAATTTCAGGACATGCCGGAAAACCAAAAAATATTGATGCACAATCCGTAAGTTTCCGTGACACACCGGAAATCAAAAGGAAGCGTCGTTGCATAATTAAGTGAGGTTCCGTAACATTCCGTAAGTCAAAAAGGGGATGATTATGTAATCCGCAAGGTTCCGTAACAATTACGGAAAGAAAACAAGTATCGTTACGAAATTCGTAAGTTTCCGTAACTTTACGAAAAAAGAATCACCAAAAAACAGCAGAGGGGGTGAACTTAGTAAAAATGGGGGTGCAAATAGCACCCAGGCCCATTTGGGCCCTCCAGAAGGTTCCTCCAGAAGGCGGTTGCTTCTGGAGGAAGCAACCCTGCTCGCCTGGGCGAGCTGAGCTCGCCTGGGCGAGCTGGGCGGCAAGCATCTCCCCTATTTTGCTATAAATAGGGGAGAAAATGAAGAAGAAAAGGATCCCAGCCCTTTAGGCACTTCTCTATCTTTGGAAATTGCTTGGAAAAATTGTTTCCGTGAAGAAAATCTAAGCCGAGGCGCTTCCGAAACGTTTCCGTAACGTTTTCCGTGAGGAATCTCGCAAAGGTTTGAACCGTTCTTCGACGTTCTTCATTCGTTCTTCATCGTTCTTCGATCTTCAACGGGTAAGTACCTCGAACCAAGTTTTTCGATTCATTCTATGCACCCGTAGTGGTCCACATTGTGTTTCGTGCATTTTTATTCTCATTTTGTTTACTTTTTATACCCCCTGTTGACGTGCTTAAGCCATTTTACTTAAGTCATTTCTCGCTTAACTTAAAAATAAAATAAATTTCCACCGAACGTTTGAATTGTATTATCCATTAACTTTGGTTAAAATCAATTCTGACCGTTCGGTCATGCCGTAACCACGTTGGAAATCAAAAAGAGGTAAAAAAATAATATAATAATCAAAAAAGACATCTTTTAGTAAAATAAAGCGGAAAATCAATCGGACGTTTTCTCTTTGGGATTTCTCATTCTTAACCGAATTGATTAATAACTAAAGTGAAACTAAGGCTAAAATCAACTCGCCTAGTCAAGCTCGTCCACAAAAATAGGCTTTTGAAGTTTGTCATTTCAATTTCTCACTAAGTAAAATGGATCATTTTTAAGGTCCAACGCCTTAAAATGATCACCACTTAAGTAAAAAAGAATCACTTGATAAGAAAGAACTACGTAGGTCTGATTTTCTCATCCCAAATTGAGGAATACGTAGGAGCAAAGGGAAACACCCTTGTCGACCACAAAAAAGAAAAAAATATAAAAAGGGTATAAAGGATATAAAGAACATAAAAGGGAACATAAAAATCAAAGTCATGTTTGCACATTCGATTAAAGGCTGCCGTCCCTTGGGACGGACGTGTGGGGTGCTAATACCTTCCCCGTGCGTAAATACAACTCCCGAACCTTTCACTAAAAAGTTCGTAGATCACGTCTTTTCCGGTTTTTCCGACGTTTTCCTCAAATAAACGTTGGTGGCGACTCCGCGCGTATTCCTTTCGTGGAACACTCATCCCGCGAGTCTCGCGTCGCCTTCCCGCCGAAGGGTAGGTTGCGACAGATGGCGACTCCACTGGGGACTTTTTTTTAGAGAGTTAGGCCATTTAATCTTGTGCAATGTTTTATCATGACTTTCTCCTTTGTTGGTTTCCCTTTATTTGTCTTATGTTCTTGTGTATATAAACTATTTGTTGCTTTTAGTGTATTTTAAAATGTATGCATAGGTAAAATATTTATTCATTTGATGCACACAAACACCAACACTATTTGCACACACTGTGAGTGAAAAAAAAGGGGCCCTATACCCGGGTTCGTGGGAACATAAGGAGTGGAGGTGAATCTGTGATCATGCTAGGTCTCCGACTTGCTTGATTACAGTGAACCCTCATCTAGAGCTTTTCTCTTTGAAAACCTATTGTTGCTAGTAGTCCCTACTGCTACGATATGTTCTTCAAAGGGGATGATACCTCTAGAAACCATCAAGAGAGATATAACTACCTTGGGGATTATTGCTAAAAGCCTAGTTGGTTCTCTCCCTTATAGGTCCCTTAAATAGGGGCACGAAGCAAACACGCTGCGTGCCATTTTTCACACTGCCATGCATGAGTATCATATACCCTTTTGCTTATGTTCGGTAAATATTGTCATACTGTGCACATTCCCGCATTGTGTCTTTTGCATAGGCCTTGCATGTGGGTTCTGTCTTGATCCCTACTGTAAACAAACCAACGGAGGGTCCGTGTCGCCTTCTTAAAAACGTGCGTTGGGGCATTTCGCTACCCCTAGACGTCGTATCTGAGAAGGGGACAAATTCCCCGGACCCCCGCATTCCTAGATTGCATCTGTGTCATATGCATTCCATCATGCATTCATCCAGTCCACCCATGAGATATCGGAGTTTTGATTTGCACCGGCTTTTATCTCACTTTAGTAAGCATGGGAACAAATCAAACCGGCAAGAGGTTCTACCAAGTCAAGGTCAAAAGCCCAGATACCACCAGCATCAAGGAATTAGGGCGGTTGATGGAACCCCTCCAAATGCAAGCCTTCCGCAAGACTTACGGAAAGATCTTAGAGTTAACCATAGCAGAGGTGTCCATAGAAGCCATTGCATCACTTACCCAATACTACGACCAGCCCTTGAGATGCTTCACATTCGGGGACTTCCAATTGGTACCAACCATTGAAGAATTTGAGGAAATTCTAGGATGTCCTCTCGGGGGAAGGAAACCCTATCTTTCCTCCGGGTGTCTCCCCTCTTTGAGCAGAATTGCAACTGTGGTCAAGGATTCAGCTAGAGGTTTGGACCGCATAAAACAGACTCGGAACGGCATAGCGGGCCTGCCACAGAAGTACCTAGAAGACAAGGCGAAGGGTATGGCCAATCAAGGAGACTGGGTCCCGTTTATGGATGTGTTAGCTTTGCTAATTTTTGGGGTCGTCCTCTTTCCAAACGTGGATGGTTTGATAGACCTAGCAGCAATCGACGCTTTCATTGCCTACCACCATAGCAAGGAAAGTCCGGTGGTAGCTGTCTTGGCGGATCTATTTGACACATTTGACCGAAGGTGCGAAAAGAGTAGCGCACGGATCATCTGTTGCTTACCCGCCCTCTGTGTTTGGTTGGTTTCACACTTGTTCCAACAAGACACAAGACATCCATGTCCGCTCCTGAGTCATCGTTCGTGCACTGAAAAGAGGAGAATGGATTGGGACCAGCTCTTGGCCGGGATAGGAGGTAGAACAATCAGTTGGTTCCCCCTATGGAAGGAAGGAAAAGAAGGAGTCCTTTTCTCATGTGGAAGATACCCAAACATTCCGCTGGTAGGAACGAGGGGTTGTATTAATTACAATCCCACGCTCGCTATAAGACAACTAGGGTACCCCATGAGGGGAGCACCGACGGAAGAAAGCATGTCTCCTTTCCTTATGAGGGATCTCGGCGCACAAAATTCCAAGACTATACAAAGAATCCATAAGGCATGGGAAACCCCGTTAAGGAAAGATCAAGAGCTTAGAGGCATTCGTAATGGCATCATTGGTGGGTACCACGAATGGCTGAAAGTTCGCATACGAGGTTTAGATTGGCTAGCCAAGTTAAAAGTCGTCAGCGAAGAGAATTTTGAAGCACCGGAAGAGGACGAGGAAGTCCAAGCTCTCAAAAGCGAGTTAGGAAAGGCAAAACTCGCCAAGGAGAAGTTCAAGTTGGCTGCTACACACGTTCGGAAAGAGTGTGCCGGGTTACGGGAAGAGAATGCAATTACCGCAAGGGCCCTTGAACGAGAGACCAAGAGGGCTCGCAAGGAAGAGTATGGCCGGAACAAATTTCACGGAGCTCTATGGGGTAGCAATAGTGAACTCAAGTTGCGAAGGGAAGAAAGGGACCGGTCGCAAGCACATAGCATGGTTCTGAAAGAGGAGTTGATTGCTTGTTCAAGGTCCAAAAGAAGCTTGTCTCAGCATCTATGCGAGACAGAAACCAACATGTTAGCTATCATCGCCAAGTACCAAGAAGAGTTGGGTCTAGCCACGGCCCACGAGCATAGAATCGCGGATGAGTATGCCCAAGTATATGCGGAAAAAGAGGCTAGAGGAAGGGTGATCGACTCTTTACACCAAGAGGCAACCATGTGGATGGATCGGTTTGCTCTTACCTTGAACGGGAGTCAAGAACTTCCCCGATTGTTAGCCAAGGCCAAGGCGATGGCAGACACCTACTCCGCCCCCGAAGAGATTCATGGGCTTCTCGGCTATTGTCAGCATATGATAGACTTAATGGCCCACATAATTAGAAATCGTTAGGAAACTTGTATGGTCTCTCAGACCTTGACTAGATATGATTTCTTTTTTTTATAAAATGAGTTGGTCCCATGTTTCTACTCCAAAAGCTTGTGCAAATCAAATCACTACTACATCTCATCTCTAGCATGCATTTTCTTTCTTTACCCACTCCTCACGTTTGGTTTTTTAGGGAAAACACCATAACTAAACGCGCCGCAAGGGATCCCTATCGCACCAGATCCAAATCTAGAACGATGGGTGATCAAGAGGAGACACAGGAACAGATGAAAGCCGACATGTCGGCTCTGAAAGAACAAATGGCCTCCATGATGGAGGCCATGTTAGGTATGAAGCAGCTCATAGAGAAGAACGCGGCCACCGCCGCCGCTGTCAGTTCGGCTGCCGAAGCAGACCCGACTCCCTTGGCAACTACGCACCATCCTCCCTCAAACATAGTAGGACGGGGAAGGGACGCACTGGGGCACGATGGCAGCCCTCACCTGGGATACAACCGAGCGGCTTACCCTTATGGATTGCCACCCAACTATTCACCACCCATCTTGCAAGAAGATGCGGGCCACATTGCCTCTCCCGTCCGTGAAAATGAACCTCCTCAGCAGCCCGACGAAGTCCATAAAGACCCTCAAGATTATGCTCGGAGGGATGTCGAGTTTTATCCCCCGATCCCCGAAGGGCCGGCACCAGGCACGTTGCCCCAACCCAACATCGCAGCGCCGCCAATAGTTTTGTCTATGGAAGGGCCGCCCCCGGCAACTGAAGAAAGGAGGAAGCTCGATCTCCTTGAGGAAAGGTTGAGGGCTGTGGAAGGATTTGGGGACTATCCGTTTGCAGACATGACGGATCTTTGCTTAGTACCCGATGTTGTTATTCCCCCGAAGTTCAAAGTGCCGGACTTCGACAAGTATAAAGGGACAACTTGTCCCAAAAACCACCTCAAAATGTACTGCCGTAAGATGGGCGCCCATTCTAAAGATGAAAAGCTGTTGATACACTTCTTTCAGGATAGCCTGGCCGGAGCTGCGGTAGTGTGGTACACTAATTTGGAAGCTTCCCGTATCCGTACTTGGAAGGATCTGATTACCGCCTTCCTAAGGCAGTATCAGTACAATTCTGATATGGCTCCGGACCGTACTCAACTGCAGAATATGTTCAAGAAAGAGGGTGAAACCTTTAAAGAATATGCGCAGCGATGGAGGGATTTGGCGGCACAAGTAGCTCCTCCCATGGTTGAGAGAGAGATGATCACCATGATGGTAGACACTCTGCCAGTGTTCTACTATGAGAAGCTAGTGGGTTACATGCCGTCCAGCTTTGCGGATCTGGTGTTTGCCGGGGAAAGAATCGAGGTGGGATTGAAGAGAGGAAAGTTTGATTACGTTTCCTCCACAAACGTGAACGCCAAGAGAATCGGGGCAACAGGGGCAAAAAGGAAGGAAGGAGATGCCCATGCCGTCTCTTCAACACCCGCATGGGTCAAACCCCAGCAAACACCTCATGGTACCCATCAGTACGCGCAACATCACCCAAGCTTCTCGGCTCATGCTGGGAACGCCTCTAGCTCAACACCCGTGCAGCCTAAGGCACCCACCCAGAGGGAAGCTCCCCAAGTTCCAACTCCGAACGCGACTCGACCAGCCGGTAATTCCAACACGACAAGGAACGGCCCTCCGAGGCCGTTGCCGGAATTCACCCCGCTCCCAATGACGTACGAAGATCTTCTACCATCCCTCATCGCCAATCATTTGGCCGTGGTAACTCCCGGAAGGGTCTTCGAACCCCCTTTCCCGAGGTGGTATGACCCTAATGCAACTTGCAAGTACCATGGGGGCGCCCCGGGGCATTCCATCGAAAAATGCTTGGCCCTTAAATACAAGGTCCAACATCTAATGGATGCCGGATGGCTGACTTTCCAAGAGGATCGGCCCAATGTGAGGACCAACCCGCTCGCCAATCATGGAGGGGGGGCAGTTAATGCAGTTGAATCCGATAGGCCCCACAGGTCTAAACCGTTGAGAGATGTGGCAACCCCTAGGAGGTTTATCTTTGAGGCCCTACAGAAGGGAGGTGTAATTCCCCATAGTGGGTGTAAGGAGGATTCCTGTCTGCTACATCCCGGCGAGATGCATGACATGGAGACGTGTTTGGAAGTAGAGGAATTGTTACAACGGATGATAGACCAAGGTCGACTAGAAGTCGGCATTAAAGGAAAAGAAGAGCCGCATATATGCATGCAATCTACGGAGGGGAGCGGTATTGCGAAGCCCAAACCCTTGGTGATATACTTCACTAAAAGTGCAGCCTCGCAAAAGCCCGGGCATCCCTTAATGGTCAAACCTGTTCCTTTCCCGTACCAGAATAGTCACGCGGTCCCGTGGAGATATACACCTCCGGGGAAGAAGGAAGAAGAAGTCACTGACGTCAGCTCGCTGTCAGCTAAAGTAACAAATATCACGGGGCTGAGCGGTGTGACCCGTAGTGGTCGTGTGTTCGCACCTCCGGACCTACCAGTCCAACCCGCCGACGTCAAAGGAAAAGGAAAAGTGGTGGAAGAACAAGATGGCGAAGCACCCCACGCTTCGAGTAAAGATATGCCGGCAAAGGGGCCCCCAGAGAAAAGGGATGGTAGAAAGGAGGTGTCGCTAGAGGAAGCCAGCGAGTTCCTTCGGATAATTCAGCAGAGCGAATTCAAGGTTATCGAACAGCTCAACAAAACCCCGGCTAGGGTCTCGCTGCTAGAGTTACTTATGAGCTCCGAGCCTCATCGGGCTCTGCTAGTAAAAGTGCTGAACGAGGCTCACGTGGCCCAAGATATTTCGGTAGAAGGTTTCGGAGGGCTGGTCAACAATATCACTGCCAACAACTATCTTGCCTTCGCCGAAGAAGAAATCCCCGCCGAGGGGAGAGGGCATAATAAGGCTTTACACGTATCAGTCAAGTGTATGGACCATATCGTGGCCAAGGTGCTCATCGATAATGGTTCCAGTTTAAACGTGATGCCTAAGAGCACTTTGGACAAGTTACCATTCAATGCTTTCCATTTAAAACCAAGTTCAATGGTGGTTCGGGCCTTCGACGGCACTCGTCGAGAGGTTAGGGGAGAGATCGATCTCCCTGTACAGATAGGCCCTCATACCTGTCAAGTCACTTTCCAGATAATGGACATTAACCCACCCTACAGTTGCCTGTTAGGGCGCCCGTGGATCCACTCAGTGGGTGTTGTACCTTCTACACTCCACCAAAAGCTGAAATTCGTAGTGGAGGGGCACTTGGTCATCGTGTCAGGCGAGGAAGATATCTTGGTAAGCTGCCCATCCTCCATGCCTTATGTGGAAGCCGCAGAAGAATCGTTAGAAACCGCTTTCCAGTCTTTTGAGGTGGTCAGCATTTCCTCCGTGGACTCCCCCTTTGGGCAACCTTGTCTGTCCGAGGCGGCGGTAATGATGGCCCGAGTTATGTTGGGGAACGGTTATGAACCCGGGATGGGTTTAGGCAAAGACAATGGCGGCATAACTAGTCTGATAAAAACCCAAGGGAATCGTGGGAAGTATGGTTTAGGATACAAGCCCACTCAGGCGGACATGAAAAGAAGCATCGCGGGAAGGAAGAACAGTGGTCAGAGCTCGCGTTGGAAACAAGAAAGTGAAGGAAACCCGCCCTGCCACATAAGTAGAAGCTTTATAAGTGCGGGTCTGGGAGACAAAGGTCAAGTGGTCGCGATATGTGAAGATGATGTTCCAAGAACTCTGGATTTGGTCCGACCATGCCCTCCTGATTTCCAGCTGGGAAATTGGCGAGTGGAGGAACGCCCCGGCATTTACGCAATGAGCATAATGTAAACCTTTACGGTTTTAAAAGCTCTATAGTTGGGCCTAGGCTTTAGAGTTTTCATTTTGTTAAGGCTTTGTGTCTTTTGTTTTTGAATTTATAATACAAGGATCTTTCTTCATCTGTTCCTAGTCTCTACCCATTCTCATTCATTTGCATGTTTTTCTTAAACGGCAGATTCGATGACGAGTCCCCCGAAGGTACTAATACCTGGGACCCGTCTATCAACTTCGAGCAAGAAATGAACCAAACGGAAGATGAAGGAGATGAGGATGTGGGACTTCCTTCGGAGCTAGAAAGAATGGTCGCCCAAGAGGACCAAGAAATGGGGCCTCATCAAGAAGAAACAGAGCTAGTAGACTTAGGAATTGGCAGTGGAAAGAGGGAAGTAAAGATAGGTACAGGCATTGCCGCACCTATCCATGAAGAATTAATAACCCTGCTAAAAGACTACCAAGACATCTTTGCTTGGTCCTACCAAGATATGCCCGGTTTGAGTTCTGACATTGTGCAGCACCGATTGCCTCTAAATCCCGGGTGTTCCCCAGTAAAACAGAAATTGAGGAGGATGAAACCCGAAACGTCCTTGAAGATAAAAGAAGAAGTGAAGAAGCAGTTTGACGCTGGGTTTCTGGCCGTCGCTCGGTATCCAGAATGGGTTGCCAACATCGTACCAGTTCCTAAAAAAGGTGGGAAAGTACGAATGTGTGTAGATTACCGGGACCTGAATCGGGCCAGTCCCAAGGACAATTTTCCGTTACCACACATCGATATCCTCGTAGATAACACGGCCCATTTTACTTTATTTTCCTTCATGGATGGTTTCTCTGGTTACAATCAGATAAAGATGGCGCCCGAGGATATGGAAAAGACTACTTTCGTCACCCTGTGGGGAACGTTCTGTTACAAGGTGATGTCCTTTGGACTCAAGAACGCCGGGGCAACTTATCAACGGGCCATGGTAGCTTTGTTCCATGATATGATGCATCAAGAGATCGAGGTCTACGTGGACGACATAATTGCTAAATCTAAATCTGAGGAAGAACACCTTGTCAACCTGCGGAAGTTGTTCGAAAGGCTTAAGAAATATCAATTAAGGTTGAACCCCGCTAAGTGTACCTTTGGGGTCAAATCAGGGAAATTGCTTGGTTTCGTTGTAAGCCAGAAAGGGATAGAGGTAGACCCTGAAAAAGTGAAGGCTATCCTTGAGATGCCAGAACCCCGTACAGAGAGGCAAGTCCGAGGTTTCCTGGGGCGCTTGAATTATATCGCCAGATTCATATCGCAGCTCACCGCCATTTGCGAGCCGTTGTTTAAACTCTTGCGCAAAAACCAAACTGATCGGTGGAATGAGGATTGCCAAGAGGCTTTTGGAAGGATCAAAAAGTGCCTAATGAATCCTCCCGTGCTTATGCCACCAGTACCTGGAAGGCCTCTCATTTTGTACATGACAATCTTGGACGAGTCAATGGGGTGTATGCTGGGGCAACATGACGAATCCGGGAAAAAAGAGCGCGCTGTTTACTACCTAAGTAAGAAGTTCACGACCTGTGAGATGAATTACTCCTTGCTCGAAAGAACGTGTTGTGCTTTGGTATGGGCATCCCATCGCTTAAGGCAATACATGCTGAGCCATACTACCTGGTTGATATCCAAAATGGACCCGGTTAAGTACATCTTTGAAAAGCCAGCTCTCACAGGACGAATCGCCCGGTGGCAAGTCTTGCTATCTGAGTTTGATATAGTCTACGTCACCCAAAAGGCGATAAAAGGGAGCGCTTTGGCAGATTATTTGGCTCAACAGCCTCTTAACGACTACCAGCCCATGCATCCGGAATTCCCGGATGAGGACATCATGGCCTTGTTCGAGGAAAGGTTGGACGAGGATCGGGACAAATGGACTGTATGGTTTCACGGAGCGTCAAACATTCTAGGTCATGGCGTTGGGGCAGTGTTGATCTCTCCGGACAATCAATGTGTACCTTTCACAGCCAGGCTAGGATTCGACTGTACCAACAACATGGCCGAATATGAAGCATGTGCCCTAGCCGTCCAGGCAGCAATTGACTCCGATGTCAAACTACTCAAGGTGTACGGCGACTCAGCGTTGGTAATCCATCAGCTGAGAGGGGAATGGGAAACTAGAGATCCCAAGCTGATACCCTACAAAGCCTACATCAAGGAATTGGCTAAGACTTTCGATGAGATCTCCTTCCATCATGTTCCCCGCGAGGAAAATCAAATGGCGGATGCACTTGCTACATTGGCATCTATGTTCCAGCTAACACCGCACGGGGACCTACCCTACATTGAATTTCAGTGTCGTGGCAAACCCGCACATTGTTGCCAAGTGGAAGAGGAACGGGACGGAAAGCCCTGGTATTACGACATCATGCGATATGTCGAAAGCAAAGAATACCCGCCAGAGATTGCCGACAACGATAAAAGGACATTGAGGAGGTTGGCAGCCAGTTTCTTCATGAGCGGAGGCACACTGTATAAGAGGAATCACGACATGACACTCCTGCGATGTGTGGATGCCAAGGAGGCAAATCACATGATCGAGGAAGTCCATGAGGGCTCGTTTGGAACGCACGCCAACGGGCATGCTATGGCCAGGAAGATCTTAAGAGCAGGTTATTACTGGCTTACCATGGAAAGTGATTGTTGTGTCCATGTGAGGAAGTGCCACAAATGTCAAGCGTTCGCAGATAATGTCAATGCCCCACCACATCCTCTGAATGTCATGTCCGCCCCTTGGCCTTTCTCCATGTGGGGAATAGATGTCATCGGGGCCATTGAGCCCAAGGCCTCGAATGGTCATCGCTTCATCCTCGTAGCGATAGATTATTTCACCAAGTGGGTCGAGGCGGCTTCATATACCAATGTCACGAGGAATGTGGTGGTCAGGTTCATTAAGAAAGAGATCATCTGCCGATATGGTTTGCCAAGGAAGATTATCACGGACAACGGCACCAACCTGAATAATAAGATGATGGCAGAAATGTGCGAGGAGTTTAAAATCCAGCATCACAATTCCACGCCCTACCGGCCAAAGATGAATGGAGCCGTGGAAGCGGCCAATAAGAATATCAAAAAGATTATCCAAAAGATGACCGTGTCATACAAGGATTGGCACGAAATGCTCCCATTCGCGTTACACGGTTACCGGACTTCAGTACGAACGTCAACTGGGGCAACGCCGTTCTCATTGGTATATGGGATGGAGGCTGTGTTACCGTTTGAGGTAGAAGTCCCGTCATTAAGGATCTTGGCAGAATCCGGATTAAAGGAATCAGAGTGGGCTCAAACACGCTACGATCAGCTCAACCTCATTGAGGGTAAGCGCTTAACAGCCATGAGTCATGGGCGCTTATACCAGCAGAGAATGAAGAGTGCATTCGACAAGAAAGTACGCTTACGCAAGTTCCATGAGGGAGACCTTGTGCTAAAGAAAATGTCCTATGCTGTCAAGGGCCATCGAGGGAAATGGGCCCCGAACTACGAAGGGCCTTTTGTTGTGAAGAGGGCTTTTTCCGGAGGAGCCCTGGTGCTTACCAACATGGATGGCGAAGAGCTACCTTCACCCGTGAACTCTGATGTCGTCAAACAATATTATGCTTAGATGCTGGGGCAATTAAGGGTGTCGCTGCATGTTCTCTATCTTTATGCGTTTTCTAGATTTCCCTCCGGGGATTTCCGGTCCGTTGTATCTCTTGTTACGATCTTTCAAAGAAATGAACATGGATTTGAGGCTTTTAGTCCTCGCGTTAGTTTCACACCTTGCGTTAATTTGTGATCGCCTGAGCCCTTCCGCTCAGTTCATGGGATCCCCCAAGCGCTTAATTAGAATTGAACCTGAACCAACTTTCCCTAAATTTTCTGCGTTTGAAAACATTCATGCATACGCATACGCATACGCATGTATATTGTTGTGGTAAAACAGGGGCAGGATCACCTTGGGCTACCTTCTGGAGTGAAGACAAAATATGAATGGCAGAAACCAGTCAAGGTAGGGTAATGATGCGGCCAAGATTGGCCATACCTGGTTGTTTATTACTTGCAGGTACTTAAGGATGAACGCAAGCGGGGATGGGGTCACGACCGACCAATCGTTGCCCTTCTCTGTGCGAAACAAGCATGGAATGTCGCTGCAAGGCAGCCCCGTATCCTTTCTATTTTGTAGCTTTCTTTTACTATTTGTTTGTTTTAAAAAAAAGGGAAAAGAGTAATAATAAGATAAGTAATCAACGCCTGATTCTAACCTAAGTAAGTTCAAGTTAGGCAAAAGGCTAATCCATGAGAAGGGAGGGGACATGGTCAATGTTCCCCTCAAAAAAAAAAAAAAAAAAAAAAAAAAAAGTGCAGGTTAGCTCGCCTGGGCGAGCTGGGCTCGCCTGGGCGAGCCACCTCTGCACCAAAATATAAAAATGACGAAGGGGGGGGCGTTTTTTCATTCAAAAACTTCCCCCCCTTATTCAAAAAAGAAAGCTCACGGGACTCACGGATTTTGCAGCCCTTAGGTCACCATTTTTTGCGTTTTTGATTCCGTTTTGCTCTATTATTCGTCTCCAACAAGTAAGTACCTCATTCTTGGGCTTTCTAGCTTTCCATTGATGTATTTTGGTGCTCTAAATTGCATGTGTTTGCTAAGAAACGTGAGGGATTTATCCTCAAATTGTTGCTTGTTTTTGTTGAATTGAGGGGTTGTAAGGGATGGCCTTGGCCTAGGGTGTATTCTGAAGTAATGGCGCGTGCCACATTGTCCCCATTCTCTTGATATTCGTGCCTAAACATGCGCCCACCAAGTGCTCGGTGAAATGCCTCAACGACATATGAGCATGGTTTTGTGAGCTTTGGGTTGTGGGACTGTTTTATATGTATAGGGACAGCATGAAGGATTTAAAATGAGTGCCCGAATGTAATTCTAGGCCTAGGAACCCAAGCTTTTAATTTCAATACAAGGAAGCATGACTTACGCCTAGGAATCTAAGTTTTGGTTTTAAATGAAAAAAGGCATGAATATTAGGACATGTTTGAGAGGTTGTTATTAGAATTCAAATTTGGCGGCCCCATGAGGAATACCTTGCACCTAGGTAGCATGGAAAATACCTTTCAACGGTATGTATATATGTGAATATATATAGCATGGAAATGCCTTGCAAAATGTTGAATAAAATGCCTTGCAAAATGTTGAATAAAATGCCTTGCAAAATATGAATAGCATGAAAATGCCTTGCATAATATGAATATATATAGCATGAAGTGCCTTACAAAGTGTTGGATGGGTAGCGTAAAAGTGTTTTTCAAAATATGTGTATTTGTGAGTAGGTAACAAAAGAAGCCTTCCAAAAAAATGTGTGTATATATATAGGATGTAGCATTGAAAAGGTTTGTCAAAAAAATATATACATGGATAGGTGTTGTAAAATGTTTCACACAGAATTTTTATGTGTGCAAATACGTATGTGTCATAAAATAGCACGACCCCAATATGATTATTTTATAAAGTGCATGTTGACACTCGTGCCATGAGAAGTGTTGTTTGGCCCTTGTTTGTAATGATTGTTATATTTCTTGTAAACTAACTTTCCAAATGTTTGCCTTCGCAGGAATGGCCCCGAGGAAGCTTGCCTCAAAGAGGTCCAGGAAGGACAAGGCGGCCGAAGGAACTAGTTCCGCCCCGGAGTACGACAGTCACCGCTTTAGGAGCGTTGTACACCAGCAGCGCTTCGAAGCCATCAAGGGATGGTCGTTTCTCCGGGAGCGACGCGTCCAGCTCAGGGACGACGAGTATACTGATTTTCAGGAGGAAATAGGGCGCCGGCGGTGGGCACCACTGGTTACTCCTATGGCCAAGTTTGATCCAGAAATAGTCCTTGAATTTTATGCCAATGCTTGGCCAACAGAGGAGGGCGTGCGTGACATGAGATCCTGGGTTAGGGGTCAGTGGATCCCGTTCGATGCCGACGCTATCAGCCAGCTCCTGGGATATCCGATGGTGTTGGAAGAGGGCCAGGAATGCGAGTATGGCCAGAGGAGGAACCGGTCTGATGGGTTCGATGAGGAGGCCATCGCCCAGCTGCTATGTATACCGGGGCAGGATTTTGCCCGGACTGCTGCAGGGAGGCGAGTGCGAATCATGCGCACCAATATGACCACCCTGACCCAGATATGGATGACGTTGCTCCTCAGCAACATCCTGCCCACCGATCATAATTCCGACCTCCCCATGCCTAAGTGCCAGCTGGTGTACGCCATCCTGACACGGATGAGCATCCATGTGGCTCAGTTGATCGCTGATGCCATCTATATTTTTGCAGGTATGGCGCCCGCTAGGCACCCTTTGGACCCAGATAAGTCCAACAGGGCCCTGGGATTCCCCGCACTGATCACAGGACTCTGCCAGCCGTTCGGAGTCCCCGTTGCACCTACCAAGGTGATTCGGCCGCCCATCACCCGGGCTTTTATTGAGAAGTACTGTACCCAGAGACAGGGTCAGGGTGATGCTCCACAGGCCGCAGGTGCGCCCCCACCACCTCATCGTGCTGGCCAGGCTGGGGCATTTGACATGGAGCAGTATTTACGGCATTTGGTTCGCCAGCAGGCAGCCAACCACCGAGCCCATGTACGGACCCATGACTGTCTGTACCAGATGAGCCTTAGCATGCAGAGCCAGGGCTTCGCTCCTTTTTCATGCCCTACTCCAGACCAGTTCAGGGCAGAGGTTGCATGGCCCGGAGATTGGCCCGAGGCCCAAGCAGGAGAGGCACCCCCAGAAGCGCCCGGCGATGGAGAAGAAGCCCACGAGGATGAGGAGATGGCTGATTTGCTTGATTTCTTGGGAGGGAGTGGAGACACGTGACTGGGAGATCCCCAGATTCGCTTTTCTTTCATATTTCTTTAGTCATTCTATGTTATTGTTTTGACTTGAGAGACTAACGTTTGCTTTTGTTGTTTCGATTGTCATTTTGTACAGCGCATACATTTTGTTTAGGTTGTTGCGTTAGTATTTATATATCATTACTAGCGATGATGTTTGAAATTCTGGAACCGTGTAGAGTTCTTCGTTTAGGAACATCGTCCAAAAGTATATATGTAAAATAAACAAAAAAAATCATGATGAAAATAAAAATAGAAAAGGAAAAAAAAAATGAAATAGAAAAGAAAAGAAAGTGAAAAGAAAAAGAGAGCAAATAAGAAAAAAGCAAGTAAGGAAAAAGGTGAAAAAAAAAGAAAATAAGTTGTTAAGCTGAAAAACCAACATGCTTTTGAAAAGAGGCGATTTCCAACTTTTCTTTGAAAAAGTTCATTGATCATAACCAATTTTTGGAAAATGTGTCTACACCTGAAGGGTGAATGCTGTGAAATTTCCCGGACGCCCGAAATGGACTCGGATGAATGCACAAATTGATAAAAGAACATATTTTGGAAACATTGGGTTGATTAAAAATAGAGGAAATGAATTCTGAGCCCTAGCATCACATGACCATAAAAAGTTGATATTTGAGTGTCTGCGTAGATGCATGCATGACCAGTTTTGCATAAAGTTTCCAAATCATCATTTTTGCATTTGTGTTATGGAAATAATGTGGGGCATCCCTTTTATCCTTGAGCCAAACCAAACCCCGACATGTATCATGTCTAGCCACTCTACAAACCTTGAGCCAAAATCCTAACTCACCGTAATCCTTACCCTCGGAAGCAAAAAGGAAAAGAAGGAAAGTTTCCAATCAAAGAGAAAGCTAAAAGGAAGAGAAGGAAAATTTCCAATCAAAGAGAAAGCAAAAAAGAAAAGAAAGGAAATTCCCAATCAAAGAGTGGGAGAAAGCAAAAGGAAGAGAAAGAAAATTCCCAATCAAAGAATGGGAGAAAGAAAAAGGAAAAGAAAAGAAGGAAAGAAAGCTCCTGATCAAGGATCGAAAGAAAACAGAAGAAATGTGCAGAGAGGTCTTTGGACCGGACAATATCTGAACAATACAGAATTGTCACCAAATGAACAAAAAAGAAGGAAAGGAAACCACGACCTAAAATGGTCTTCTCCCTTTGATTACCAACCAAAATCCCGTGCGCTAGTGACTTTTTTTTTCTCGCCCCGCACTAAACAAAAAAAACGGAAAAAGAAAAAGCCAGAAAAATCAAAGGCCAAAAACACACAAAAGCCGAAAAAAAAAAAAAAAAAAAAAACCACCAAAAAAAAAAAAAAAAAAAAAAAAAAAACCATTCCCAAGGGAAGCCCTATTGATCCATGATCACGCATGTAATTTTTGATTTGATAGGAAATAATTTGCAAAGTCAAGTCATGACATATCTATGGTCCGGAATTAGGATGAAACACTTACCTGTGCGAGATTGATACACTTTGAGTGATTTTCTTCTATTTTTGTCGAACCCAGTGTTTCCTCTAAATGGTCATTTAGAAACGAAATGCTAACATCCAAGATCTCATTTATGGTTATGGGAGATTTCATCAGCAGACTCTCCTTCCCCGGTAGACGCATTGTTTCTCACTCAAAAAAGCATATGCTGCTCTAAATCAGTTGGAATATTTGTCTCTTTGCTAAAGCATGTTTGCATTTTAGTGGAGAAAACACCGAGACTTTTTCAAGTCTCACAAGTTATCCAGAACTACGTAGGTCTGAGTTCCTCATTGGAGGATACGTAGGAGCAAGAGCCTCGCTTTTGTCGACCACACCGCCTTTTGTTGCCATAACTCAAGAGCCGGTGATACGCGGAGATACCTTACGGTTATCCGCCCCCCCTTTGCCATTCAGACACAGTCGTGTTCGATGGCAAGCAGAGACCAAGTTTGGTCATTCTGCACACATGATACGCGGAGATACCTTACGGTTATCCGCCCCCCTTTGCCATTCAGACACAGTCGTGTTCGATGGCAAGCAGAGACCAAGTTTGGTCATTCTGCACACATGATACGCGGAGATACCTTACGGTTATCCGCCCCCCCTTTGCCATTCAGACACAGTCGTGTTCGATGGCAAGCAGAGACCAAGTCTGGTCATTCTGCACACATGATACGCGGAGATACCTTACGGTTATCCGCCCCCCCTTTGCCATTCAGACACAGTCGTGTTCGATGGCAAGCAGAGACCAAGTCTGGTCATTCTGCACACATGATACGCGGAGATACCTTACGGTTATCCGCCCCCCCTTTGCCATTCAGACACAGTCGTGTTCGATGGCAAGCAGAGACCAAGTTTGGTCATTCTGCACACATGATACGCGGAGATACCTTACGGTTATCCGCCCCCCCTTTGCCATTCAGACACAGTCGTGTTCGATGGCAAGCAGAGACCAAGTTTGGTCATTCTGCACACATGATACGCGGAGATACCTTACGGTTATCCGCCCCCCCTTTTGCCATTCAGACACAGTCGTGTTCGATGGCAAGCAGAGACCAAGTCTGGTCATTCTGCACACATGATACGCGGAGATACCTTACGGTTATCCGCCCCCCTTTGCCATTCAGACACAGTCGTGTTCGATGGCAAGCAGAGACCAAGTTTGGTCATTCTGCACCCATGATACGCGGAGATACCTTATGGTTATTCGCACCCTTTCTTTTGCTATCTGTAAGACAGAACGCTTGATAGCATGCAGGGGCTGACACAGTCTTCTGCACCTTTTGTTCCTCCGGGGACAACAAAGTCATTTACATGTGGAAATTTCATGGTCACCCGCGACTCTCGTCAGCCTAGAGGAGCGAAATTAGTGTCATACGCTGATTTTCGGGGACCTTTGCTTGATGACATGCGACCATTCTTTGGTCCTTGTGAGGTGCTTGGCGCCCGTCATTAGGCAATTTGTGAAATTTTGGGAACAACAAGTCATTGGCATGTGGAGATTTTATGGTCACCCGCGACTCTCGCCAAGTTGAGAGGAGCGAAATTAGTGTCTTATCTTTACTTTTCTTTTATCTCCAATAAAAGACAAGTAAAGAGGGGCAACTGTCATACCCTAATTTCGTCCGGGAACCTTTGCTCGATGACGTGCGACCATTCTTTGGTCCTCGTGAGGTGCTTGGCACCCATCATTAGGCAATTTGTGAAATTTCAGGACATGCCGGAAAACCAAAAAATATTGATGCACAATCCGTAAGTTTCCGTGACACACCGGAAATCAAAAGGAAGCGTCGTTGCATAATTAAGTGAGGTTCCGTAACATTCCGTAAGTCAAAAAGGGGATGATTATGTAATCCGCAAGGTTCCGTAACAATTACGGAAAGAAAACAAGTATCGTTACGAAATTCGTAAGTTTCCGTAACTTTACGAAAAAAGAATCACCAAAAAACAGCAGAGGGGGTGAACTTAGTAAAAATGGGGGTGCAAATAGCACCCAGGCCCATTTGGGCCCTCCAGAAGGTTCCTCCAGAAGGCGGTTGCTTCTGGAGGAAGCAACCCTGCTCGCCTGGGCGAGCTGAGCTCGCCTGGGCGAGCTGGGCGGCAAGCATCTCCCCTATTTTGCTATAAATAGGGGAGAAAATGAAGAAGAAAAGGATCCCAGCCCTTTAGGCACTTCTCTATCTTTGGAAATTGCTTGGAAAAATTGTTTCCGTGAAGAAAATCTAAGCCGAGGCGCTTCCGAAACGTTTCCGTAACGTTTTCCGTGAGGAATCTCGCAAAGGTTTGAACCGTTCTTCGACGTTCTTCATTCGTTCTTCATCGTTCTTCGATCTTCAACGGGTAAGTACCTCGAACCAAGTTTTTCGATTCATTCTATGCACCCGTAGTGGTCCACATTGTGTTTCGTGCATTTTTATTCTCATTTTGTTTACTTTTTATACCCCCTGTTGACGTGCTTAAGCCATTTTACTTAAGTCATTTCTCGCTTAACTTAAAAATAAAATAAATTTCCACCGAACGTTTGAATTGTATTATCCATTAACTTTGGTTAAGATCAATTCCGACCGTTCGGTCATGCCGTAACCACGTTGGAAATCAAAAAGAGGTAAAAAAATAATATAATAATCAAAAAAGACATCTTTTAGTAAAATAAAGCGGAAAATCAATCGGACGTTTTCTCTTTGGGATTTCTCATTCTTAACCGAATTGATTAATAACTAAAGTGAAACTAAGGCTAAAATCAACTCGCCTAGTCAAGCTCGTCCACAAAAATAGGCTTTTAAAGTTTGTCATTTCAATTTCTCACTAAGTAAAATGGATCATTTTTAAGGTCCAACGCCTTAAAATGATCACCACTTAAGTAAAAAAGAATCACTTGATAAGAAAGAACTACGTAGGTCTGATTTTCTCATCCCAAATTGAGGAATACGTAGGAGCAAAGGGAAACACCCTTGTCGACCACAAAAAAGAAAAAAATATAAAAAGGGTATAAAGGATATAAAGAACATAAAAGGGAACATAAAAATCAAAGTCATGTTTGCACATTCGATTAAAGGCTGCCGTCCCTTGGGACGGACGTGTGGGGTGCTAATACCTTCCCCGTGCGTAAATACAACTCCCGAACCTTTCACTAAAAAGTTCGTAGATCACGTCTTTTCCGGTTTTTCCGACGTTTTCCTCAAATAAACGTTGGTGGCGACTCCGCGCGTATTCCTTTCGTGGAACACTCATCCCGCGAGTCTCGCGTCGCCTTCCCGCCGAAGGGTAGGTTGCGACAGTCCTCCACCTTCGAGTTTGGAGCTATGTTTCATGATTGCCTAATTGTGGACCCTCAAGGCAATCCTCCATTCTCCCCCTTTTTCGGAGCCCCATAAATGTTATTGCCTAGCGCTGTTCATGTGTCCTCCACCTTCGAGTTTGGAGCTATATTTCATCATTGCCTAAGTGCGGACCCTCAAGGCAATCCTCCATTCTCCCCCTTTTTTTCGGAGCCCCATGAATGTTATTCACTAGCGCTGTTCATGTGTCCTCCACCTTCGAGTTTGGAGCTATATTTCATCATTGCCTAAGTGCGGACCCTCAAGGCAAACCTCCATTCTTTCCCTTTTTTTTTCGGAGCCCCATGAATGTTATTGCCTAGCGCTGTTCATGTGTCCTCCACCTTCAAGTTTGGAGCTATGTTTCAGGATTTCCTAAGTGCGGACCCACAAGGCAATCCTCCATTCTCCCCCTTTTTCGAAGCCCCATGAATGTTATTGCCTAGCGCTGTTCATGTGTCCTCCACCTTCGCGTTTGGAGCTATGTTTCAGGATTTGCCTAAGTGCGGACCCTCAAGGCAATCCTCCATTCTCCCCCTTTTTTTCGGAGCCCCATGTATGTTATTGCCTAGCGCTGTTCATGTGTCCTCCACCTTCGAGTTTGGAGCTATGTTTCATGATTGCCTAAGTGCGCACCCTCAAGGCAATCCTTCATTCTCTCCCTTTTTTTTTCGGAGCCCCATGAATGTTATTGCCTAGCGCTGTTCATGTGTCCTCCATCTTCGAGTTTGGAGCTATGTTTCATGATTGCCTACGTGAGGACCCTCAAGGCAATCCTCCATTCTCCCCCTTTTTATTGGAGCCCCCTGTATGTTATTGCCTAGCGTTGTTCATGTGTCCTCCACCTTCGAGTTTGGAGCTATGTTTCATGATTGCCTAATTGTGGACCCTCAAGGCAATCCTCTATTCTCCCCCTTTTTCGAAGCCCCATGAATGTTATTGCCTAGCGCTGTTCATGTGTCCTCCACCTTCGAGTTTGGAGCTATGTTTCAGGATTGCCTAAGTGCGGACCCTTAAGGCAATCCTCTATTCTCCCCCTTTTTTTCGGAGCCCCATGAATGTTATTCACTAGCGCTGTTCATGTGTCCTCCACCTTCGAGTTTGGAGCTATATTTCATCATTGCCTAAGTGCGGACCCTCAAGGCAATCCTCCATTCTCCCCCTTTTTTTTGGAGACCCATGAATGTTATTGCCTAGTGCTGTTCATCTGTCCTCCACCTTCGAGTTTGGAGCTATGTTTCATTATTGCCTAAGTGCGGACCCTCAAGGCAATCCTCCATTCTCCCCCTTTTTTTTGGATCCCCATGAATGTTATTTCCTAGCGTTGTTCATGTGTCCTCCACCTTCGAGTTTGGAGCTATGTTTCATGATTGCATAATTGCAGACCCTCAAGGCAATCCTCCATTCTCCCCCTTTTTCGAAGCCCCATGAATGGTATTGCCTAGCGCTGTCATGTGTCCTCCACCTTCGAGTTTGGAGCTATATTTATTGATTGCCTATGTGCGGACCCTCAAGGCAATCCTACATTCTCCCCCTTTTTTGGAGCCCCATAAATGTTATTGCCTAGCGCTGTTCATGTGTCCTCCACCTTCGAGTTTGGAGCTATATTTCATGATTGCCTAAGTGCGGACCCTCAAGGCAATCCTCCATTCTCCCCCTTTTTTTCGGAGCCCCATGAGTGTTATTCACTAGCGCTGTTCATGTGTCCTCCACCTTCGAGTTTTGAGTTATGTTACATGATTGCCTAAGTACGGACCCTCAAGGCAATCCTCCATTCTTCCCCCTTTTTTTCGGAGCCCCATGTATGTTATTGCCTAGCGCTGTTCATGTGTCCTCCACCTTCGAGTTTGGAGCTATGTATCATGATTGCCTAAGTGCGGACCCTCAAGGCAATCCTCCATTCTCCCCCTTTTTCGGATCCCCATGAATGTTATTGCCTAGCTCTTTTCATGTGTCCTCCACCTTCGAGTTTTGAGTTATGTTACATGAGTGCGTAAGTACGGACCCTCCAGGCAAGCCTCCATTCTCCCCCTTTTTTTCGGAGCCCCATGAATGTTATTGCCTTGCGTTGTTCATGTGTCCTCCACCTACGAGTTTGGAGCTATGTTTCATGATTGCCTAAGTGCGGACCCTCAAGGCAATCCTCCATTCTCTCCCTTTTTTTTTCGGAGCCCCATGAATGTTATTGCCTAGCGCTGTTCATGTGTCCTCCACCTACGCGTTTGGAGCTATGTTTCATGTTTTGCCTAAGTGCGGACCCTCAAGGAATCCTCCATTCTCCCCCTTTTTTTTCGTAGCCCATGTATGTTATTGCCTAGCGCTGTCAAGTGTCCTCCACCTTCGAGTTGGAGCTATGTTCATGATTGCCTAAGTG
>NC_016091.4:13119447-13126356 GCF_000004515.6 Glycine max
GAGTTTGGAGCTATGTTTCATGATTGCCTAAGTGAGGACCCTCAAGGCAATCCTCCATTCTTCCCCTTTTTATTGGAGCCCCCTGAATGTTATTGCCTAGCGTTTTTCATGTGTCCTCCACCTTCGAGTTTGGAGCTATGTTTCATGATTGCCTAATTGCGGACGACCAAGGCAATCCTCCATTCTCCCCCTTTTTAGGAGCCCTATGAATGTTATTGCCTAGCGGTGTTCATGTGTCCTCCACCTTCGAGTTTGGATCTATGTTTCAGGATTGCCTAAGTGCGGACCGTCAAGCCAATCCTCCATTCTCCTCCTTTTTCGGAGCCCCATGAATGTTATTGCCTAGCGCTGTTCATGTGTCCTCCACCTTCGAGTTTTGAGCTATGTTTCATGATTGCCTAAGTTCGGACCCTCAAGGCAATCCTCCATTCTCCCCCTTTTTTTCGGAGCCCCATGAAAGTTATTGCCTAGCGCTGTTCATGTGTCCTCCACCTTCGAGTTTGGAGCTATGTGTCATGATTGCCTAAGTGCGGACACTCAAGGCAATCCTCCATTCTCCCCCTTTTTTGGAGCCCCATGAATGTTATTGCCTAGCGCTGTTCATGTGTCCTACATCTTCGAGTTTGGAGCTATGTTTCATGATTGCCTAAGTGAGGACCCTCAAGGCAATCCTCCATTCTCCCCCTTTTTATTGGAGCCCCCTGAATGTTATTGCCTAGCGGTATTCATGTGTCCTCCACCTTCGATTTTGGAGCTATGTTTCACGATTGCCTAATTGCGGACCCTCAAGGCAATCCTCCATTCTCCCCCTTTTTCGGAGCCCCATAAATGTTATTGCCTAGCGCTGTTCACGTGTCCTCCACCTTCGAGTTAGAGCTATATTTCATGATTTCGGTACAACCCAGATCCATCACATATACTTGCAGTGGACGAGGTACAAGTGAAGGATAACCTCACCTATAGAGCACAACCTCAGGAAATCACTGACCGAAGGACGAAGTCGTTGAGAGGAAAGGAGATCGCATTGGTGAAGGTGCAGTGGGGAACCGATGAGGGTGATTCTACATGGGAGTTGGAGGATAGGATGAGAGAATTGTACCCAAGTTTGTTCATAGAGTAGTTAATTTCGGGGACGAAATTCCTAAAAGGGTGGGAGTATTGTAACATCCTGGAAATTTCTACCCGGAATTTTTGGAAACGATGTATTTTGAATGATTATATATATAAGTATTATTCAGTTTATATGCCTATATGTTCTTGGTAGAAGTAGGAATAGCAGGGGGGCAAGATATGCGGGTTAGGCTAATTAAGGGAGAGAAATCCATAACTGGGAGGTTATGGGTTAATTCCTAATTAATTAGTTAAAAATCATCGTGTTGCGTGCGACTTAAAATTTAACGAAAACAACCTCTAAACCACGCTCGGGGTTTTATTCTGAGCGTTTTGATATATATATTGCGTACTTTCAAAAACTGGCCCCGGCGGACGCAGAGAAACGTGAGAGACTGGAACCAGAGAAATGGCACGCAAACCGAGGCAGGATTTTAGCGTTTCAAAGGTCAGATTTTTTTCTCGCTTTTGTGACTGAGTATGGGTCACAGTCAAAAAGAGAAAGTGGGCCTTTTTTTTTTGCTCCAATCAAATAGGGACATGTGGCAGAGCTTGAATAAAATAATAAGAAAAGAGGAAAAAGCCTTTTAAAAACCAAAAAAAAGCAACTCTCTCTCTCTTCACTCAGCAGAAAACATTGCAGAAGCCTTCTCTCTCCCTCTCCCTCACGTTGCTTTTCTTCCTCCCTCATTCACCATTGAAGCTCCACACAAAGCTCCAACCTTTAGTGCCCGTTTCTGCCCCAAATCGTGAAAGGAGAGCATTTTTGGAGTCGTGAAGTGCGTGGCTACGAGTGGGACTTCGAAAATCCAGGTTTGGGTGGACTTCTTTCTCTCTTAAATTTCGTGGGTATGGGGTTTTTGGGAGATATGATGGGTGGTTTTGCTAGTTTTCTGCTGTGTGATGATTATTTGTGAAGGCATTTGCTGAAAACTTGTTGAAATCGCCATGTTTGGATGAGTTAGACATACCCATTCTGTTTTAGGGTTTTTGTGATGATGTTTGTGATGTTTATATGCTGAAATTGCTGTTGGAAATCTGTTAGAGACGAAGGGTAGAACTAACCCAAGGTTAGAAAGTGAGAATGTGGTGTTATGAGTGGAAAAAGATTGAGACTTTGAGGGTTGGAAGGCTAAGTCTGAATGCTGTGGTAAATGGAGATTAAAATGAGTTAATCCTAGCTTGGAATGTCATTTAGAACATGTGAGAAAGGTTAGGCTGTGCTAGAGGGAAAAACAAATGACCAAAGTGAACCAAGAGCCATTTCTAGGGCAAAATTGGGTGTGGAAGAGTCAAATCTTGATTTGGTGGAATTTTAGGTGTAAATCCAGTTTGGGCAAGTTTAGATTGACGTTATGGACTGGTGTGAGGTGAGAGTTTGCCTCAAATTTACCTCATTCTAAATTTCACCTTTCAAACCTAGAAAAGCCATGGAATGGAGGGGTGTTGGACACCTAGATTCTGTGTTGCTGTGCTTTAAAGCTTGAATTTGGTTTAGGCATGATTGATACATGATTTGGGACTTGTAGGAATTGATTTGCGCAAGATTGGATGAGAGGAAGTGTGATTTTCGAAATCTGCACTTATGCAGAATTTTGCTGTCAAAATAGGTGCAGCAGAATTTTAGCTTGGTGCAGAAAATGCTTGTGTGTGGTTGGCTGTGGAAAGAGTAGTACAGAATGAGTCCTGGATGTTTGCTAGTCGATCCCAACGGTCACAATGTAGGCTTATGCACTATAGACTTCCAGTAAAATTTTGGAGTCGATCCAACGGTTAACGAATTGGATCGAAGGAATTGTTACTGGGGTCTTTAAGTGAGAAAAGCTGTGATTTTGGTTGATGTGTTGAGCAGAGTTTCTGCCTTTGCTCTGTTTTGCTTGGCTGTGATAGCTTGTGCTGTTTGAATGTTGTTTTGCTTGGATGTTGTGGAAGCTTGAGAGGATTGATGGGGACCCGGTGTTGAGAGAAACGAGGATATGGGCTACGTGGGAGTACGTGAGCTCAGATGGAGGTGGGCAACAGGGGATGGTGGGTTTATGCGCGCTTTGTGGATGTGAAAAACTTGTTGTGCACCATCGCCCGACCGCCACCTAGTACCACATGTGATGGGTACCCCATAATCCTACAAGCTTGAGATGAGGAAGTGTTGAAGGGTGAAACTTCCTGCTTTTATTGTTGACCACAGAGTGGTACCTGGAGATATGTCGCGGGGGTCAGGAGACCTTGGGGACGTCAGGTGGGGTGCTATTGCCCAAAACCAAGCTTGACCAATCCCGACCCACCCCGGGCATAGTCGGTCAGTGAGAACCTGTGATGTACCTAAACAGGCGAGCTCCTGACAGTCAACAGATAAAAGGAAAACAAGACCACAAAGCAAGGAGGCTTGTGGTGGCTGGCCAGCTGTGAATTTTGTGTAATATGTGAGATATGGCCTCTGGTAATCGATTACCAAGGGTGGGTAATCGATTACAAGGCTTAAAAATGAAGACAGGAGGCTAAGATGGTCTCTGGTAATCGATTACCACGGGGTGTAATCGATTACCAGGCTTGAAAACGAGGTCAGGAAGCTAAGGAAGCCTCTGGTAATCGATTACCAAGTGGTGTAATCGATTACCAGGCTTAAAAAGGGAACTGGGAGTTGATGGAAGCCTCTGGTAATCGATTACCAGCCTGTGTAATCGATTACACAGAGGAATGGGTCACTGGTAATCGATTACCAGGCATGTGTAATCGATTACACAGTGTATTATTGCATATTTCATGTCCTGAGGCTGTGTAATTCAAGTTTAGCCTCTGGTAATCGATTACCAAGGCTGTGTAATCGATTACCAGAGATGGAAAGCCTTAAAATACCCCTTTTATTGCATGTAGTGTTTATGAGACGCATCGTGTGCAGCACTGTTAGATTCTTGTGAAAGAGTCTACCCCTTTCTCTTCTTTCTTGTAGATCGTGATGGCGGCGCAGCTAATCCGTGATCGAGTAGAGATGGAGTGCCTAGAGGGAGCTTGGGAGACCCTCGAAGGCAACACGAGGTGCCGATTTCGGGGCGCCATTCGATTCACGGCTACTTCTTTGGTGCATCCAGATGAACCTGCACGGACGCTTCAGCGCACTGTGGAGTGGATACTACCCACGCCTACACCATATCGTCTAGTGGAGCCCGTTCAAGTGATCGAGGTAACGTCATCCGAGGAAGACCCTGAGGAGGACCTGGAGGAGCTACCTCCTGAGCCTGCTGTGGATGCCCTTGACTTTCTAGAGGGTGATGAGGATCCACTTCTTGAGGTGGATTCTCCCGAGGAAGTCATGTCGGCATCTGAGGCAGACTCTACGGAGGATAGCGGCCCGAGGGAGATGGCGATCAGCGGAGGCTCTTCATCCTAGTGGACAGCTTTTTGGATTTGTTTTGTATATTTTGAGGGTGGGTGTATCTAGGACTAACTGTTGGGTTTACTCTTTTGTTTTTGTATGGGTAGACCTGATGTATAGGCATTTGATGATTGTATACATGTGGCTGAAGCCAACACTGTGGACACCTTTGCTCTGGATGACACTATATATTTTGTAAAAACTCTCATATTTTGGACAGCTTTAAATGATGAAAGCATTTACGATCAATCTTGTTTTTTTGAAAGGAAAGCATTAGCAACTTTATTTGTAAAAGAGTTTATCGACTGTATTTTATCCTTTTATTTTCACGTGACGACCTAAAGTAATGGCTGGTATATTCTTCCTTTTGAAACAGCGAAATAATTTAGAGAATTATGAGCGGTAAGAAAGAAAAGACTCCGAATAGAGTTGTGAACTGGCCATTCAGGACTTTATAGTGAGGATTTTCCTTCTAAACCTAGTTATGGTCAAAAAGAGAAATAAATGAAAAAGAAAAAGAAAAAAAAAATTTACCATGGTTTTTGTTATTTAAATTATTACTATTAAACCAGTCATTAATTTAGGGACGCCACACGGACCCTCAAGGCAATCCTCCATTCTCCCCCTTTTTTTCGGAGCCCCATGAAAGTTATTGCCTAGCGTTGTTCATGTGTCCTCCACCTTCGAGTTTGGAGCTATGTGTCTTGATTGCCTAAGTGCGGACCCTCAAGGCAATCCTCCATTCTCCCCCTTTTTTGGAGCCCCATGAATGTTATTGCCTAGCGCTGTTCATGTGTCCTCCACCTTCGAGTTTGGAGCTATGTTTCATGATTGCCTAATTGCGGACGACCAAGGCAATCCTCCATTCTCCCCCTTTTTAGGAGCCCTATGAATGTTATTGCCTAGCGGTGTTCATGTGTCCTCCACCTTCGAGTTTGGATCTATGTTTCAGGATTGCCTAAGTGCGGACCCTCAAGCCAATCCTCCATTCTCCTCCTTTTACGGAGCCCCATGAATGTTATTGCCTAGCGCTGTTCATGTGTCCTCCACCTTCGAGTTTGGAGCTATGTTTCATGATTGCCTAAGTGCGGACCCTCAAGGCAATCCTCCATTCTCCCCCTTTTTTTTGGAGCCCCATGAAAGTTATTGGCTAGCGCTGTTCATGTGTCTCCACCTTCGAGTTTGGAGTTATGTGTCATGATTGCCTAAGTGCGGACCCTCAAGGCAATCCTCCATTCTCCCCCTTTTTTTCGGAGCCCCATGAATGTTATTGCCTAGCGCTGTTCATGTGTCCTACACCTTCGAGTTTGAGAGCTATGTTTCATGATTGCCTAAGTGCGGACCCTCAAGACAATCATCCATTCTTTCCCTTTTTTTTTCGGAGCCCCATGAATGTTATTGCCTAGCGCTGTTCATGTGTCCTCCACCTTCAAGTTTGGAGCTATGTTTCAGGATTGCCTAAGTGCGGACCCTCAAGGCAATCCTCCATTCTCCCCCTTTTTCGAAGCCCCATGAATGTTATTGCCTAGCGCTGTTCATGTGTCCTCCACCTTCGAGTTTGGAGATATGTTTCAGGATTGCCTAAGTGCGGACCCTCAAGAGCAAATCCTCTATTCTCCCCCTTTTTTTCGAAGCCCCATGAATGTTATTGCCTAGCGCTGTTCATGTGTCCTCCACCTTCGAGTTTGGAGCTATGTTTCATTATTGCCTAAGTGCGGACCCTCAAGGCAATCCTCCATTCTCCCCCTTTTTTTTGGATCCCCATGAATGTTATTTCCTAGCGTTGTTCATGTGTCCTCCACCTTCGAGTTTGGAGCTATGTTTCATGATTGCATAATTGCAGACCCTCAAGGCAATCCTCCATTCTCCCCCTTTTTCGAAGCCCCATGAATGGTATTGCCTAGCGCTGTCATGTGTCCTCCACCTTCGAGTTTGGAGCTATATTTATTGATTGCCTATGTTCGGACCCTCAAGGCAATCCTACATTCTCCACCTTTTTCGGAGCCCCATAAATGTTATTGCCTAGCGCTGTTCATGTGTCCTCCACCTTCGAGTTTGGAGCTATGTTTCATGATTGCCTAAGTGCGGACCCTCAAGGCAATCCTCCATTCTCCCCCTTTTTTTTGGAGCCTCATGAAAGTTATTGGCTAGCGCTGTTCATGTGTTCTCCACCTTCGAGTTTGGAGTTATGTGTCATGATTGCCTAAGTGCGGACCCTCAAGGCAATCCTCCATTCTCCCCCTTTTTTTCGGAGCCCCATGAATGTTATTGCCTAGCGCTGTTCATGTGTCCTACACCTTCGAGTTTGGAGCTATGTTTCATGATTGCCTAAGTGCGGACCCTCAAGGCAATCCTCCATTCTTTCCCTTTTTTTTTCGGAGCCCCATGAATGTTATTGCCTAGCGCTGTTCATATGTCCTCCACCTTCG
>NC_016091.4:13126456-13127398 GCF_000004515.6 Glycine max
TCGGTTGGAGATCCCAACAGCGGGTTAGTTATATGCAGATCACGGATTTTAATCAGTTGGTGACAAAGTGCAGGATTTTTTGGAAGATAAGATGAAAAGATGAAGAGAGCAAGCTAGAGTGTTGAGACCTCAGAGAAACCATCCTTTAAGGGGAATGGTAACAAGAGGATGAAGCCGTATGCTAGCAGCAAGGGGAAGCAACCTATGGCTACCTCCAACACGAGCCAGTCAAGGGGGACTGGGGTACAATGCTTTCAGTGTGGAGGACCGCATCTTAAGAGGAATTGCCCACAGCTCCAGCAGACACAGGAGAACCGTTGTTATGTTTGTGGCAAAGTGGGCCATTATGCTCGAGAATGTAGGGCAACCGGGAGACCGACAGTGACCGCCAATTCCAACACCGTTAATCGTGGACCCACTAATTCCACAAGGAGCGGTAATGTTAGCAACAACAACATTAGTGGTGGAAGACCAAAAGTACCCTCTCGGGTATTTGCTATGAGTGGTTCAGAAGCGGCTGCCTCCGACGATTTGATACGGGGTAAGTGTTTGATTGCTGATAAACTACTAGATGTACTTTATGATTCAGGTGCCACGCATTCTTTCATATCTCATGCATGTGTGGAGAGGTTGGGGTTATGTGCGACGGAGTTACCATATGATATGGTGGTGTCTACTCCGACGAGCGAGCCTGTAACCACCTCTCGGGTGTGTTTGAAGTGTCCCATAATTGTTGAGGGTCGATCTTTTATGGCGGATTTGATTTGCCTACCTTTAGCTCATCTAGATGTGATCTTGGGGATGGATTGGTTATCTACTAACCATATCTTTCTAGACTGTAAGGAGAAGATGCTAGTGTTTGGTGGAGATGTAGTTCCAAGTGAATCTTTGAAAGAGGATGCAGCCAACGAAGGAACGAGGGATGTTCGAACTTACATGGTG
>NC_016091.4:13127498-13131575 GCF_000004515.6 Glycine max
TTGTATACCGGTGGTGTCAGAATTTCCAGAAGTTTTTCCGGATGATGTTTGTGAATTGCCACCTGAGAGGGAAGTGGAATTCATTATTGACTTGGTGCCTGGGGCGAATCCAGTGTCGATTGCGCCTTATAGAATGTCTCCGGTGGAACTAGCAGAGGTGAAGGCACAAGTACAGGACCTTTTGAGCAAACAATTTGTTCGTCCAAGCGCATCACCGTGGGGAGCGCCGGTCTTGTTGGTTAAAAAGAAGGATGGCAGTATGAGGATGTGTGTGGACTACCGGCAGTTAAACAAGGTCACTATCAAGAACAAATATCCGCTACCAAGGATAGATGATTTGATTGACCAATTGAGGGGAGCAACGGTATTTTCGAAGATAGATTTGCGATCGGGGTATCATCAAATCCGAGTTAAGAAGGAAGATATCCCGAAGACTGCGTTTCGGACTCGGTATGGGCACTACGAGTATTTAGTCATGCCATTTGGAGTGACTAATGCTCCGGCTATTTTCATGGACTATATGAACCGTATATTCCATGATTACTTGGACCAATTTGTGGTTGTGTTTATTGATGATATCCTAGTGTATTCAAGGAATAAGGAGGAGCATGAGAAGCACTTGAGGATTGTGTTGCATATCCTGAGGGATAGGAAGTTGTTCGCCAAATTGTCAAAATGTGACTTTTGGTTGGAGAAAGTGCAGTTCTTGGGGCACGTGATTTCTAAGGATGGGGTTGCGGTGGATCCAAACAAGGTGGAGTCGGTTATGGAGTGGCAACAACCGACAACTCCAACGGAGGTTCGAAGTTTCTTGGGGTTAGCTGGCTATTATAGAAAATTCATTGAAGGATTTTCTAAATTGGCATTGCCCCTAACTAGGTTGACTCGTAAGAATGAGAAGTTTGTCTGGAATGAGAAGTGTGATCAAAGTTTCCAAGAGTTGAAGAGGCGGTTGACGACAGCTCCAGTGTTAATTTTGCCCGACCCTAAGAGAACATTTGAAGTGTATTGCGATGCAAGCGGGCAAGGCTTGGGATGTGTGTTGATGCAAGAGGGAAGAGTAGTGGCTTATGCTTCACGTCAATTACGTCCTCATGAAGTTAACTATCCGACTCATGACTTGGAACTAGCAGCGGTGGTCTTTGCCTTAAAGATTTGGAGGCATTATTTGTACGGTACTCGTTTTGAAGTTTTCAGTGATCACAAGAGTCTCAAATACTTGTTCGATCAGAAGGAACTCAATATGAGACAACGAAGATGGATGGAGTTCCTCAAGGATTATGATTTTGGACTTTCCTACCATCCAGGAAAGGCTAATGTAGTAGCCGATGCGCTAAGCCGGAAATCTTTACATGTTGCGACTATGATGAGTTTGGAGCAGAGATTGATAGAGGAGTTCCGAGATCTGAATCTAGCAATCGAGGTGCGACCCAAGAGCTTATTTGTGGGAACGTTGCAGATCACCAATGAATTCGTAGATCACATACGCGAGGCTCAAGGGGATGACCCATTTTTGCAAGGCAAGGTGTTAGATATAATGGAGGATAAGGATGTGGAGTTTGAGAAGGACACAACCGGGTTAATTAGATTCAAGGGGAGGATATGTGTGCCATCTCTAGATGATTTGAAAGTTAAGATTTTGGAGGAAGCGCATAAAAGTCGTCTTAGTTTCCATCCTGGAATGACTAAGATGTACCAAGATTTGAAGAGAAGTTTTTGGTGGCATGGCATGAAGAAAGATGTAGCTGAATATGTAGCAAGATGTTTGACATGTCAAAAGGCTAAGGTTGAGCACCAACGACCATCGGGAGAATTGAAGCCATTGGAGATTCCGGAATGGAAATGGGAGAGCATATCTATGGATTTTGTATCTAGTTTACCCAAGACTAGTCGTGGACATGATGCTGTGTGGGTCATAGTAGATCGACTCACCAAATCTGCTCATTTTATCCCAGTGAATATGAAGTATAGAATGGAGAAACTAGTGGAGTTGTACATCAAGGAAGTAGTAAGGTTGCATGGAATTCCTTCTAGTATTGTATCTGACAGGGATCCAAGGTTCACTTCGCGATTTTGGACGAGTCTACATGAGGCCTTGGGGACAAAGCTGAAGCTTAGTTCAGCTTATCATCCTCAAACAGATGGTCAGACTGAACGAACCATTCAGACTCTAGAGGATCTACTTCGGGCGTGTATTATAGAGCAACAAGGTAGCTGGACGGATTGTTTGCCATTGATTGAGTTTACTTACAACAATAGCTACCAAGCCAGTATTGGTATGGCTCCTTTTGAAGCTCTATATGGACGGAAGTGCAAAACTCCTATTTGTTGGTATGATGATGGAGAAGCAGTACTTCTTGGACCTGAAATGCTACAACAGATTAATGAACAAGTGAGGTTGATTCGAGAGAAGATAAAAGCATCTCAGGATAGGCAGAAGAGCTACTATAATAGAAGGAGGAAGCCACTAGATTTTCAGGAAGGAGAACATGTGTTTTTGAAGGTTTCTCCCCTAACCGGAGTCGGAAGGGCTCTTAAAGCTAGGAAGTTGACACCCAAGTATCTAGGTCCATATCAGATTTTGAAGAAGATTGGGCCTGTAGCTTATCATATCGCCTTACCTCCGAGTTTATCGAATTTGCATCCTGTGTTCCATGTCTCTCAACTGAGACGGTACAACCCAGATCCATCACATATACTTGCAGTGGACGAGGTACAAGTGAAGGATAACCTCACCTATAGAGCACAACCTCAGGAAATCACTGACCGAAGGACGAAGTCGTTGAGAGGAAAGGAGATCGCATTGGTGAAGGTGCAGTGGGGAACCGATGAGGGTGATTCTACATGGGAGTTGGAGGATAGGATGAGAGAATTGTACCCAAGTTTGTTCATAGAGTAGTTAATTTCGGGGACGAAATTCCTAAAAGGGTGGGAGTATTGTAACATCCTGGAAATTTCTACCCGGAATTTTTGGAAACGATGTATTTTGAATGATTATATATATAAGTATTATTCAGTTTATATGCCTATATGTTCTTGGTAGAAGTAGGAATAGCAGGGGGGCAAGATATGCGGGTTAGGCTAATTAAGGGAGAGAAATCCATAACTGGGAGGTTATGGGTTAATTCCTAATTAATTAGTTAAAAATCATCGTGTTGCGTGCGACTTAAAATTTAACGAAAACAACCTCTAAACCACGCTCGGGGTTTTATTCTGAGCGTTTTGATATATATATTGCGTACTTTCAAAAACTGGCCCCGGCGGACGCAGAGAAACGTGAGAGACTGGAACCAGAGAAATGGCACGCAAACCGAGGCAGGATTTTAGCGTTTCAAAGGTCAGATTTTTTTCTCACTTTTGTGACTGAGTATGGGTCACAGTCAAAAAGAGAAAGTGGGCCTTTTTTTTTTGCTCCAATCAAATAGGGACATGTGGCAGAGCTTGAATAAAATAATAAGAAAAGAGGAAAAAGCCTTTTAAAAACCAAAAAAAAGCAACTCTCTCTCTCTTCACTCAGCAGAAAACATTGCAGAAGCCTTCTCTCTCCCTCTCCCTCACGTTGCTTTTCTTCCTCCCTCATTCACCATTGAAGCTCCACACAAAGCTCCAACCTTTAGTGCCCGTTTCTGCCCCAAATCGTGAAAGGAGAGCATTTTTGGAGTCGTGAAGTGCGTGGCTACGAGTGGGACTTCGAAAATCCAGGTTTGGGTGGACTTCTTTCTCTCTTAAATTTCGTGGGTATGGGGTTTTTGGGAGATATGATGGGTGGTTTTGCTAGTTTTCTGCTGTGTGATGATTATTTGTGAAGGCATTTGCTGAAAACTTGTTGAAATCGCCATGTTTGGATGAGTTAGACATACCCATTCTGTTTTAGGGTTTTTGTGATGATGTTTGTGATGTTTATATGCTGAAATTGCTGTTGGAAATCTGTTAGAGACGAAGGGTAGAACTAACCCAAGGTTAGAAAGTGAGAATGTGGTGTTATGAGTGGAAAAAGATTGAGACTTTGAGGGTTGGAAGGCTAAGTCTGAATGCTGTGGTAAATGGAGATTAAAATGAGTTAATCCTAGCTGAATC